>NC_035436.2:13844379-14126879 GCF_002127325.2 Helianthus annuus
ATGCGTAAGTTACGTTTTAAATGATTAGGTGGTAATAGAAATTACCGTTGTAACTTTTATGCTTGTCGTATAAGCGTTGATATTATTTTGGGTTTGACAAGTTAGTAAATATTATTTTTACTCTAAAAATAATATTTATATATTTTCACAAAATAATCATAAACAGTGTTGTGACAAAATATATTTACCGAATATATATTTATCACGTTTAGTTTTGTGAAAATCCCACCTCCGATTATTTATAAATAAAGTCATGGCGAAATATATTTGAAAACATGTCAAAGTAGTCTAACACTTGTAAATAATTCTAAGTGTTATATTTTTAGAAAATTTCGCCAGAGTTTCCCCTGTAACTGGAGGTGGCCACGCTTTCAAGCGTATTATTTTCTTTTACAAAATCATTTCAACAATTCTTCAAATCAACCAAATCAATTTCCAATACTTCAAACTAGTCGATAAGTATGTAAAATCGCAATATTACATGAACTTGTAGTTTTTCTAAAACTATTATGTAGATCTCGTTGTATTTAGTGGATCTAGGTATAAAATAGTTTATTCTTGCAAAAACCCCGTTTTTGGAACAAATCACTCTTTACAACTTCCGACAATTTTTATAAAAATTGTTATTTTGTCGGATCTTTCGTTTCACAAGTGTTTATACACTTGTAGACTATAAAAATCACATTTGTTAACATGTTAAACAATTTTTATAAAACATGATTTTCTCGACACCCGGTCCTACAAATATACCACTTGTACATACGTAGATCGGCTCGTTTTAAATACTATTTTTCACGTTAAAACATTTTTACACAAGTTCATGTTTCCCGTGTGGTGGAGTTTCACCTTTTAACCCTTGTACCAAAGAAACAAGTGTATGTCAAGATACGTGATCCTAACAAAGTCGGGTTAAACGATGATGAGAGCCACCACATCATAGATCGGGCCATAAAAACCAACATATTCAAATACTACGACATTTACACGCGTTATGTTCTTTTATCCAACGATTTTCACTTTTTAGTAGACTTTAAAGATTTCATGAAGCGGGTTACCGACATTTAACCGATAAAAATCCTTTTAACCACTTTAAACATGACTAATAACGAGTTTTAAACAATATACCTCTAGCTCGAGGCTAGGGAAGAAACTAGTCGAATACGGCGTGGATAAAAGCAAACGGTAGAGGTCCTTGGCGTTCCGTTTGTTCCAAGCTTCGTTGTACGTGATCCCCGACACTTTTATGGACTTGGAATGGGTGAATCAAGAACCGAAAAAATGGTTGGGTGTGGGTGTGTGGTTCGGCCGAGAGGGAGCAAGGGGGAGGGAGAGAGAGAGTTTTGTGAAGTGTGTGTGTTTGTGTGTGTGAGATGTGAGGGTATTTATAGAGAATGTCGTCTCGGTCTTCGCGAAATCTAATTAAATATTCAAAGGTGTACTCTCCCCGGGTCCCACTAGTTGGCCGATTTCATTAGAATGTAATGGTATCCGGTTCGTTTCCAATCGTTCAGTTACGGTTCAGTTTGGTTAAGTGCGTTAAGTGAGAGGTCTAACCCCGTTAGTTGTTTAATGCATTAGAAAGCGGGTGTTAGGGTAATCAGGGACCCTAACTGGCTCAGAAAAATACCAATATTAATTTTGGCAATATTTTTATGTTCCGGGTATTGTCCGGTTGTTCGGTTGGATAGGAATCCGTTAAAGTGCTTAAGATATCCTTTAAGCGTCGTAAGTAATATTTTTAGCGACACAATTTATTCAGCAAAGTGTCAGGAATAATTCCTCATATTTTGGCACTTTATTTATTAGCTAGAAGCTAGTGTGTTGATAAAAGTGCTGTGTTTCGTGCTTAAAGTATGTTTTAGGCACATCCAAATCTCTGTATCTTATTCCTAGAGACGTAATCATACAACCCTTGTATCCTTACACACACTATGGGTGTAGTAAAATAATTCTGGCTTATTCAGGCCTTTAGAGGCAGTGTTTGCCTGATGCTGGTTATATCAGCATGTTCACTGTGTATCCGTTTAGTGCTACTGTGCTTCTTGTGCATCAAGTTTGTCACTAGAGTTCAGTAAATAAATAATGTAGTGACAGGAAAAATCAAAGTATGATGCAGACATGTACATGTATCAACAATCAAGTAGCAGTTTATCAGAAATCTCAGTTAAGCACAGTAATTAGGCAACAGTTAATAGCTAATTAAGTCGTACGGATACCTGGTTTTGTGAGGGTTGTCACATTCTCCCCCCGTTAAATAAATTTCGTCCCGAAATTTAAGTTCTACTTGTAGATGCAGAGTTTTTAGGAAATAAGTGGGGGTATTTCTCTTTCATCCGGTCCTCACGCTCCCAGGTGTATTCAGGACCATGTCTGGCATTCCAGCGAACCTTGACGAGTTTGACACTGCTCCGGCGGGTCCTGTTAACCTTCCAATCTGTGACCTCGACAGGTGCTTCTACGAAGTGGAGCGTGTCGTCAACATGAATCTCGTCGATAGGAATGGCAACTTCAACTTGAGTTGGACTCTTCTTTAAATTGGATACATGAAATGTATCGTGAACACCATTTAATTCAGCAGGTAGGTCCAACTTGTATGCTACGGTTCCAATTCTTTCTAGAATTCTGAAAGGACCAATGTAGCGTGGATTTAACTTCCCACGCTTCCCAAAGCGTGCTACCCCTTTCCAGGGTGATACCTTCAATAACACCATTTCTCCAACTTGAAAATCCACATGCTTTCGGTTTGGATCCGCATAGGCCTTGTGTCTGTGGCGAGCGGCTTCGATGCGTTTAAGAATCTGCGCAATCTTGTCTGTCGTCTCTTGGACGATTTCGGGACCGGCAAGCTGCCTATCACCTGCGTCAGCCCAACATAGTGGTGATCGACACTTGCGTCCGTAAAGGGCTTCAAAAGGCGCGACACCAATACTGGTGTGGTAGCTGTTGTTGTATGAAAATTCGACCAAAGGTAAGTGTTTATCCCAGCTACCGCCCAAATCCATAGCACATGCTCTCAGCATGTCTTCCAAAGTCTGTATCGTTCGCTCGCTCTGGCCGTCAGTTTGCGGATGGAACGCTGTGCTCAGATTCAATTGTGAGCCAAAAGCTTCTTGGAAGGATTGCCATATCCTCGACACAAACCTTCCGTCTCTATCAGAGATGATCGAGAGGGGTACTCCATGTCGTGCTACGATCTCTCTTAAGTAAATTTCCGCAAGTTTACTAGTACTATCTTTCTCCTTGATTGGCAGAAAGTGTGCGGACTTTGTTAATCGGTCAACAATTACCCAAATCATATCATGGCCTCTTGGCGTTCTTGGCAGTTTTGTAACAAAATCCATTGAGATTTGTTCCCATTTCCATTTGGGAATCTCAGGTTGTTGCAGAAGTCCCGAGGGCTTCTGGTATTCCGCCTTGACCTTAGCGCACGTTAAACATTTGCTCACGTAAATAGCAACGTCGCCTTTCATCCTAGGCCACCAATAGTAATTTTTGAGATCTTGGTACATCTTATCCGATCCCGGGTGGATAGAGTACCGTGACTTGTGCGCTTCATCGAAAATAACTTCCCTTAATTCACCAAATAGAGGAACCCAAATCCTTTTCTCAAAACATAATGTTCCTTCCTCGTTTGGCACCAATATCTTCTCCATCCCACGGAGATACTCCTTCTCAAGGTTCTCCTCCTTGAGAGCTTCTTTCTGCGCTGCACGAACGCGCGAGGAGAGATCGGTTTGGATTATCATTTCCATAGCCCTAACCCTTAGGGGCTTGATCCTTTCCTTACGACTTAGGGCATCGGCGACTACATTCGCCTTCCCTGGGTGATACTTGATCTCGCAGTCGTAATCGTTCAATAATTCAACCCATCGTCTTTGCCTCATATTCAACTCCTTCTGGTTGAATATATGCTGTAGGCTCTTGTGATCTGTGAAGATTGTGCACTTCGTACCATACAGGTAATGTCTCCAAATCTTTACTGCAAAAACCACTGCGCCTAGCTCCAAATCATGCGTGGTATAATTCTTTTCATGCACCTTCAGTTGGCGTGATGCGTAGGCGATAACCTTTTGACGTTGCATCAACACGCAACCCAATCCTTGACGCGATGCGTCGCAATATACCACAAAATCGTCGGTACCTTCCGGTAGAGCTAAGATTGGCGCGTTACAAAGCTTGTCCTTCAACACTTGAAACGCTTCATCCTGTTTGATTCCCCAATCAAACTTTTTATCTTTTTGCGTGAGGAGCGTCAACGGTTGAGCAATCTTCGAGAAGTCCTCGATGAACCTTCGATAGTAGCCAGCCAAACCCAAGAATTGCCGAATCTCGGTTGGCGTCTTTGGCGTTTCCCAATCTTTGATTGCCTCGATCTTGGTTGGATCCACGTGGATTCCATCTCCATTCACCACGTGCCCAAGAAACTGCACTTCTCTTAGCCAAAACTCACACTTAGAGAACTTGGCGTACAGCTGTTCCTTCTTTAGTAGCTCCAGGATGGCTCTAAGGTGTTGCTCGTGCTCAGCCTTCGTCTTTGAGTAAATCAGGATGTCATCGATGAATACGATCACGAACTTATCCAGGTATGGCTTACAAACTCGGTTCATCAAATCCATGAACACTGCAGGTGCGTTTGTCAAACCAAACGGCATAACCAGAAACTCGTAGTGTCCATATCGAGTTCTGAAAGCTGTCGTCGGGATACTCTCCTCCTGTATCCGAAGTTGATGGTATCCGGATCGAAGATCGATCTTTGAATAGAAGCTTGAACCTTGAAGCTGGTCGAACAGATCATCAATTCTTGGCAGGGGATACCTATTCTTGATCGTTAGCTTGTTCAACTCTCTGTAGTCGATGCACATGCGGAAACTTCCGTCCTTCTTCTTGACAAACAAAACTGGAGCTCCCCAAGGCGAGAAGCTTGGTCGGATAAAACCCTTGTCTAACAACTCTTGAAGTTGTGTCGACAATTCCTGCATCTCAGACGGAGCAAGTCTGTATGGTGCCTTAGCCACAGGCGCGGCGCCTGGTACTAAGTCGATGCGGAACTCCACTTGCCTTTGAGGTGGCAAGCCAGGCAAGTCTTCTGGAAAGACTTCTGGGTATTCCCTCACGACAGGGATGTCTTCGATCTTCGGCTCAGCAGCCTTCTTATCCACAATGTGTGCTAGAAAAGCAACACATCCTTTCCTCAAACACTTCCTTGCTTTCAGGCAACTAATCATCCTTAACGGCGTCTCACGCTTTTCTCCATGAACAACAATGGTCTCACCATCACCGGTCGGGATACGAATAACCTTTTCGTGACACACTATCTCAGCCTTGTTTCTCGTTAACCAATCCATCCCTACTACCACGTCGAAGCTTCCCAACTGGACTGGTAGTAGATCTAGAGTAAACTCGCGTTCTCCTAATTCAATCACACAGCCTCTGATCACATCATTGGCTTCTACCAACTTTCCATTAGCCAATTCGATTACGTAGGGAATGTCTAACTTATTAGCGGCTAGCCCAAGTATATTCTTAAATTCTAGTGATACGAAGCTATAGTCGGCACCAGTATCAAACAGAACAGATGCATAACGTTGATTTACAGGGAACGTACCAGTAACAACGTTGGGATCCTGGCGCGCTTCCTGTGCACCGATCTGGAACACCCTTCCACGGGCTTGGTTCAATCCTGGGCAATCCTTCTTGAAGTGCCCAACGTCACCGCAATGAAAACATCCTAATCTTTTTCCATTCCCTGCACCGCCCCCAACTGGCGGGTTGTTTTGATTGGCAGTTCCGGCTTGATTTGCAATGTAGCCTCGATTATTCCCTTGTGGGCGATTTCCCAAACCACCACGATTATCGTTTCTATTCATATTTCCTCCCTGGCCTCCTCGGCCAGTACTAGCCCAACATGATTCCTTTGAGTGGCCCGGTTTTCCACAAGTTTCACAAACTTTCACGTTACAATTGCCAGCATGGTGGCGTTGGCAGTTGTTGCATTTGGGCTGGGTGCCCTGGTACCCTTTCCCTTTCTTGGTACTACCAGCTGATTTTCCTTTCTTGACTGCCATACTGACGCCTTGTTTGAAGTTTGAAAACTTCCTTTTGTTGTCTCCTGAGGACTCAACGTGAGTCTCTGTCTTCTTTGCCTTGACTTCATCAAACTTGTTTAAACGAATTGCCTCCTCAGTGAGAGCCACGCTCAAATCAATGGCTACCGTAATAGTTGCTGGCCTGGCGGAGGTCACCATGCTAATGATTTGGGGAGCTAACCCCCAAATGAAGCGCTCAATTCGCTTGTATTCAGGCGTGACCATGTAAGGAACCACTTGAGAAAGGTCATGAAATCTCTGGACGTACTCTGCAACCTTTGGTCCATCCATCTTTAGGTGCCAAAATTCAGTCTCCAACCTTTGAATCTCTGCGCGGGAACAGTACTTCTTGCGCATAAGCTCTTTCAATTCGGCCCAAGTCAGGGCGTAGGCGGCAGCTTCGCCTAGTGTTTGCACTTGTAAGTTCCACCAAGATAGGGCTCCGTCTAGAAACAGCCCTGAGATGTAAGTGACCTGCTGGTCGAGCGCACATTTGCTCATGCGGATGGTGGAATCAGTCTTCTCTGCCCAGCGAACGAAAGCAACAGCACCACCTGTGCCGTCGAAGTTGATGGGCTTACAGTCCAAGAATTGTTTGTAGGTGCACCCATGAGGAGGATTTTGGTTGCCGTTGATGTTCGTGTTACTTCCGCTTGGTCCTTCTTGCGAGGCAGCATACTGAGCAATGGCGGCAGCAATAACTTGCTGTAGTTCTTCAGGAGTAGTGGGCATCGGCTGCGGTTGACGTCTTGGTGCCATCTTCTAAAGATGCGTACGTCGATTAGGCCATAATAACATACGTATATAGTAATAGTAATAGCATATAACATCTCATGTTATCAATATATCACACACAACATCCCATGTCCCAACATCCCATGTCACAAATATCATACATACAACATCCCATGTCACAAAACATAAATAAGCAATCAAGTGAAACAGATATGGTGAGAATACGGCGATTGTTATATATATCGAGACCATAAAGTGTAGCAAGTGTGTCAGCACGTCACTGTATCATACAATCATAAATCAAATAGGGGCTACATCACCCCTGTCAAAACAACATCACATCAGTGTCACATACAACCAGTACAACAACAAATATCAGCAAAAATCTGTATCGTCAGATGGTCTCCAAAAATCTGTGCAGTCACAATCGCGGTCGTCTCACCATCGCCTACCACTACAGTACCAATGAGCCCTATGCGGATGGGGGTGGGGGAGGGGGAAAGTGAGCAAAAAGTAAGCGACGTAAGTGGTACCAGTCCTCCTCCATCGCCTGCTGAGTACGGATCATGGACGCAACCTGCTGCTCCAAGGTCGAAAGTCGGGCAGCAATGTCAGGAGGAAATGATCGAAAAGGCTGAAATGACGAAGATGCCTGACCAAGATATGGAACAAAAGACAACTGAGCTCTCTCGAGCTCCTGGAGTCGCTGTGAATGTGACTCGTGCTGGTGTACAAACGACATCAAAAGATCCTCAATAGTATGGCCCAAATGAAATGGGTGGTATGGATCTGTGGGTGGCATGGGTGAGGAAGATGACCAAAGTAATGGCGTGCTGGTAAGATCGATAGGTGCAACAGAAGATGGGATAGATGCTATCTGAGGCATGAATGGCATGGTCACTGGTACATGACCGAAAGGGTGGGCTGAAGAGCCCTCTCCAGGCCCCGCTGGAGGAATAAACGGTGGGATCTGAAAAGAGAACTCAGTATGATGTGTGCCAGTGTGATGTGGGGGAAACGGTGGAACATCCTCGTCCGCCGGTATCCACCCGTGCTGTGCCTCCTCATCTGGAGGATCCATGTGCTCAGCAAAAAGAGCGTGCTCGGGCTCGATGGGTAAAGGATCGATAGGAGCAATAACGGGGTCAACAGGTGCAATAACAGGATCGACAGGATCAATAACAGGGTCAGCAGGTATGTCACCAACGGGTAAAGGAACAATGGGATCAGCAGCAACATGATCGCCCTCGATCACAGGAACATCTACAGGCTCAAGAGGAAAATCAGCATGAACAGGGTCATGCTCAAGTAAAGGATCAAAAGCAGCTGCCTGCTCTGGGGCTACGGCAGGCTCAGGGTCGTCGAACGCCATATCAAAGTCAAAGTCTGGATCAATGGGATCGATAGGATCATCAGGGTCCTCTATATGCTCATCCATAGGAATATACTCGATATCATGGTCAGGATCAAATCCTGAAGGGAAAACAGGGTCAGAATCCTCGATCTCATCATGCTCAAACGCGTAGCTCGGAATAGGGGCAGCTGAAGACGCCTGATCGGGGTCTGAGTCGTGAATAAACTGCTGCGCGCTCGCCCCGCGAGATGATACAGATGCCACAGACTCTAAAGAGTCCGGGACTGGTGAGTGAATGGGCGAGTCTCCAGCTGGAACGTCAGCTATCATCAAGAGATCGCCAGCAGGTAGAGGAGCTACGTCAGGATCCTCGTCCTCAAATGGCTCGTCCTCGTAAAGCTCGATGTCGCCGTCGGCATCGGCGTCTGGCATAAGCTCATAAGCAGGGTAAGCAGCAAGAGGAATCGGTGCCGGAATCGCAACAATAGGGAGGTACTCAGCAGGGTCGCCATCAATGGGCTCATAGGCATCCTCGGGTAAGGCGAAGGGTAAGGGGTCATCAGCGTGCTCATCGGCGCCGTCAGGTAACGCGAACGGCTGGAAGTCGTCGTCGTCGGTGCTAGTATAGTCTGAGGTGTGCACCTCATGCTCCGAAGACATAACATCGTCTGACACTAACGGTAGGGGTCCAGTGGTACCTGATCCACCTGTAGCTGGTGAATCCATGGGTCTGTAACATAACACAGAATAAGCACAAAATCAGTGAATCAAATAGTCACATAAGTTACCAGATAATAATCACATAATCCACCTAGTCCCACTAGCCTCCCAGCCTCTCAGACTGTCCTTCCTAGTCTCACTAGCCAACATTCCTAGTCCCACTAGCCAACACTCCTAGTCCCACTAGCCAACACTCCTAGTCCCACTAGCCAACACTCCTAGTCCCACTAGCCAACACTCCTAGTCCCACTAGCCTGAACCTCAGCCTCCCAGACTGAGCCTAAAATAATGAATAAAATGTGCTCAACATTTGTTTGTAAAAAGTTTGTGGATCTGGACTTAAGTGGTATGCAGAAAAATGTTTTCGTGAGAGCCCTAGTGATCATAGTCTAGACTCAAGAAAGAATCCTAGTTCGCTATGATCAGAGCTCTGATACCAAGCTGTCACACCCTGGCTTTGCGGAAGCGTGGTTAATTTGTGTGACTTCTTAATACCATAGCTTAATCATAACAAAGCTATATGAATTTAAAAACCATGCAAGTCATCCATTAAGTTTTTGAAAACATAATACAATACCATTGTTTTTAACATGCAACCATAACCTTGTTCAGTAGCATTACAACTTATAACAAAACATAAACGTGATTTAGGGATTATGTCTTGTCCAGGTAAGAGACACAACCCTAAACCCTGATGACTTCATGACCAGTGCAGCGGAAAACGTTCCATACCGTGCCAGATCCGTTTAATTTCCTGAAATACATGTGAGTTGAAAAATCAACAATAATGTTGAGCGAGTTCATGCGTAAGTGTGTATATAAAACCTTTGTGAGTATAAAAATAGTTGTGGTATGTAGCAGTGTAAGAGGACTTGTGATCACCAATGGTTTGCAAGGCCACTGACATATGTGAAGTGCAAATAGGGAGACTCAAACCTAGCAGATTTATGCCACGGCAAAGTATGTGGACAAAGTCACCCCACGGTCCGTTTCTAGTTTGGCCGGGGGCTGGGCTCGCTACACCCAGATAGATCTACCGTTCCTGTCCCTCGGTCCCTCCATGAGGACTAATGGCCCCATGTTGTTCCTATCCACTCACATGATCGTATAACACCTCCTTACGTTAAACATACCGTTGAAAAGTACTCGTAAATCATAGTAACATGTATTTCACCCCCGCAGTTAAGTAAACTGAAAACAGTTAGAGAAAAGGGGGACATGAACTCACAGTGAATGCGTATCTCTACCAAGTGATCCGAATATCCGAAGCTGTGCAACGACCTACAGGTGCTAATTCTATTAGACGGATGGCCGTGCCTTAGCTTTATAACTTATATTTTTAGGAGACGGTTAGACAACCGTTCCGTGTACATACTTGGTATTTTACTTTCCTTCCCAAGGATGGGGGATTTAAATACATGTGTATTTATACTATCTCATTAAGTCCCACTTAATATATTTTTTATTTCTCATTCCAAAATATAATTATTTTTCTCAAAAATAATATATTTTCTCTTTACATGATATTTTCCAAAATAATACGTTGACAACATACGTGTCGGTGAATATTTCCGCGTAATGCGTAAGTTACGTTTTAAATGATTAGGTGGTAATAGAAATTACCGTTGTAACTTTTATGCTTGTCGTATAAGCGTTGGTATTATTTTGGGTTTGACAAGTTAGTAAATATTATTTTTACTCTAAAAATAATATTTATATATTTTCACAAAATAATCATAAACAGTGTTGTGACAAAATATATTTACCGAATATATATTTATCACGTTTAGTTTTGTGAAAATCCCACCTCCGATTATTTATAAATAAAGTCATGGCGAAATATATTTGAAAACATGTCAAAGTAGTCTAACACTTGTAAATAATTCTAAGTGTTATATTTTTAGAAAATTTCGCCAGAGTTTCCCCTGTAACTGGAGGTGGCCACGCTTTCAAGCGTATTATTTTCTTTTACAAAATCATTTCAACAATTCTTCAAATCAACCAAATCAATTTCCAATACTTCAAACTAGTCGATAAGTATGTAAAATCGCAATATTACATGAACTTGTAGTTTTTCTAAAACTATTATGTAGATCTCGTTGTATTTAGTGGATCTAGGTATAAAATAGTTTATTCTTGCAAAAACCCCGTTTTTGGAACAAATCACTCTTTACAACTTCCGACAATTTTTATAAAAATTGTTATTTTGTCGGATCTTTCGTTTCACAAGTGTTTATACACTTGTAGACTATAAAAATCACATTTGTTAACATGTTAAACAATTTTTATAAAACATGATTTTCTCGACACCCGGTCCTACAAATATACCACTTGTACATACGTAGATCGGCTCGTTTTAAATACTATTTTTCACGTTAAAACATTTTTACACAAGTTCATGTTTCCCGTGTGGTGGAGTTTCACCTTTTAACCCTTGTACCAAAGAAACAAGTGTATGTCAAGATACGTGATCCTAACAAAGTCGGGTTAAACGATGATGAGAGCCACCACATCATAGATCGGGCCATAAAAACCAACATATTCAAATACTACGACATTTACACGCGTTATGTTCTTTTATCCAACGATTTTCACTTTTTAGTAGACTTTAAAGATTTCATGAAGCGGGTTACCGACATTTAACCGATAAAAATCCTTTTAACCACTTTAAACATGACTAATAACGAGTTTTAAACAATATACCTCTAGCTCGAGGCTAGGGAAGAAACTAGTCGAATACGGCGTGGATAAAAGCAAACGGTAGAGGTCCTTGGCGTTCCGTTTGTTCCAAGCTTCGTTGTACGTGATCCCCGACACTTGTATGGACTTGGAATGGGTGAATCAAGAACCGAAAAAATGGTTGGGTGTGGGTGTGTGGTTCGGCCGAGAGGGAGCAAGGGGGAGGGAGAGAGAGAGTTTTGTGAAGTGTGTGTGTTTGTGTGTGTGAGATGTGAGGGTATTTATAGAGAATGTCGTCTCGGTCTTCGCGAAATCTAATTAAATATTCAAAGGTGTACTCTCCCCGGGTCCCACTAGTTGGCCGATTTCATTAGAATGTAATGGTATCCGGTTCGTTTCCAATCGTTCAGTTACGGTTCAGTTTGGTTAAGTGCGTTAAGTGAGAGGTCTAACCCCGTTAGTTGTTTAATGCATTAGAAAGCGGGTGTTAGGGTAATCAGGGACCCTAACTGGCTCAGAAAAATACCAATATTAATTTTGGCAATATTTTTATGTTCCGGGTATTGTCCGGTTGTTCGGTTGGATAGGAATCCGTTAAAGTGCTTAAGATATCCTGTAAGCGTCGTAAGTAATATTTTTAGCGACACAATTTATTCAGCAAAGTGTCAGGAATAATTCCTCATATTTTGGCACTTTATTTATTAGCTAGAAGCTAGTGTGTTGATAAAAGTGCTGTGTTTCGTGCTTAAAGTATGTTTTAGGCACATCCAAATCTCTGTATCTTATTCCTAGAGACGTAATCATACAACCCTTGTATCCTTACACACACTATGGGTGTAGTAAAATAATTCTGGCTTATTCAGGCCTTTAGAGGCAGTGTTTGCCTGATGCTGGTTATATCAGCATGTTCACTGTGTATCCGTTTAGTGCTACTGTGCTTCTTGTGCATCAAGTTTGTCACTAGAGTTCAGTAAATAAATAATGTAGTGACAGGAAAAATCAAAGTATGATGCAGACATGTACATGTATCAACAATCAAGTAGCAGTTTATCATAAATCTCAGTTAAGCACAGTAATTAGGCAACAGTTAATAGCTAATTAAGTCGTACGGATACCTGGTTTTGTGAGGGTTGTCACAGTTGGTGAAGGCTGCAAATGTGTATCATCTGAGCTAACCACTGCTGGTGACTTTGATGACCCAGCAGTGGCTTCAAAAGGTGGTGGAATAGGAGGTAATGAAGAGGACCACTGCTGACTTTTACCCACTGTTTGAGGACTTTTGTCAGCAGTGTTTGAGGATGTGGAAGCAGTGGTAGATGGGCTACTTTGGTCAACAACTGTTGAGGTAGCAGTGGTTGAGCTTTGGCAGCTGTTTTGAACAACTGGTGCTTTTCCCTTTATGGCAGACCTTTGAGGGATGATGATTTCATACCCATAGTCTGGTGTTGTATCCTCTGATGGACCTGCACTGTTAGTCTTGACAGCAGTATTTTCAAAAGTGAATTTTTCAAGATCAAACAGATCTGCAGGATTTGCTGGGATTTTCATTGATGAAAGTTCATTGAACTTTACATCCAAAGTCTCTTCCACTACCTTGGTCCGTGCATTGAACACTTTGTAGGCCTTGGCAGTGGTTGAGTATCCCAGAAAATAACCACAATCAATTTTGGCTGCAAATTTTGAAATGGAATCTTTTAAGTTCAAAATAAAGCATGGGCAGCCAAACACCTTGAAGTATGAGATCAGTGGTTTTATTTTATACAGAATTTCATAGGCAGTCTTTTTGTGCCTGGGGTTTATTAAAACTCTGTTCTGGACATAGCAAGCAGTGTTTACTGCCTCTGCCCAGAAAGTTAATGGCAAACCTGAATCTGCAAGCATAGTTTTGGCAGCCTCAATCAAAGTTCTGTTCTTTCTTTCAACAACCCCATTTTGCTCTGGTGTTCTAGGGATGCTGTACTGCCTTACAATCCCTTTCTTCACACAGAAGGCATCCAACTCCTTATTTTTAAATTCTGTGCCATTGTCACTCCTAAAGCTTTTCACTGGAAGGTCAAATTGCTTTTCAACCTGTGTCACAAAGTCTTGCAAAATGCATGCAGTCTCATCTTTTGAGTGTAAAAAGAAAGTCCATGTAAACCTAGAAAAGTCATCAACTATAACCAAACAATATCTTTTCTTTTTGAGGCTCATGACTTTAACTGGGCCAAACAAATCCATGTGTAGCATTTGCAAACACTGGGTTGTTTTGGACTCTTCAATGGACTTGTAAGAACTTTTATGCTGTTTTCCTTTTAAACAGGAAATGCAATGTTCAGGGCATGAGAACAATTTTTGTGGTAGGCCTCTCACCAAACCATTTTTTGAAATTTCAGTTATTGTCTTAAGATTTGTGTGCCCCAGTCTTCTGTGCCAAAGTTCTGTCTCTTTGTTAGAGGCAGCTGAGAACAGACAGGCATCAGCTCTGGGACACTCTTTTGACATGTCAATAACATAAACATTGCCACTTCTTTGAGCAACAAGTTTAGTTTGACCATTTTTAATTATTGCTTCAATCTTTTTGACCATTTCTGGTCCAACAATCCTACAACAATCTTTTGTGAAGAATGACCCAAACCCTTTGTCACTCATTTGAGATACACTCAGAAGGTTGAATTTCAGATTGTCTATTAGATTGACATTTTCAAATTTTACATTACCAGATTGCACTGTTCCAGACCCCAGAACTTTCCCTTTACTATTATTCCCAAAGGATATATCACCCCCTCCATGGATTTTAAAGTCTTTGAGGAGGGCTTTACATCCTGTCATGTGCCTGGAGCCTCCACTATCTACATACCAAAGACTATCAAAGCATGCAGAAGCTCCCTGCACATGAAGTAAAAGGATTAGTTCATTAAGGACTCCAAAGCCAACAGGGCTTTGGATGGAGTCTCAACAGTGTCTGGTATGGATGCAGTGTGATAGACAGTGGTTAAGTCAGAGGTTTGGACAGTTCTAGTACTGTTTCTTGCTAACCACTGTTGGGGGTCTTGACCAATCACCTGCTGATAACCAAAAGGATGCCTATTCACTCTGGGTTTAGAGGGCTTTTTGTAGACCTCATAAACGTGTGGAATCCATTGGTAAGACTGTTTTTCCTTGCCTTTTCTGAACTGATTGGCAGGAGGTGCATCAGTAACCTGAACATCTCTTTTGACAGATGTTTGGTTCAGCTGTTTTGTGACAGCTGTTTGAACTGGCACAAACAGTGGTTGTTTCTTGGTGAATTTGACAGATGGTGATGATGCTGATGAACTCAAGGATGTTTTAGCAATGTACTCATTCTTCTTCACATCAAAGTGTTTGAGATACACACATGCTTGAGTTTTATGGTTTGTTTTACCACAAACACTGCAACTTTCAGCTGAAGTTATGACACTTGTTTTGTTTAAATCATAAGCTTTTAAGTGGAAGCAGTCTTTTGTTAGATGATTCCTTTTCTCACAGAATTCACAAAACAAGTTATCAATTTTTTCTTTCTTCTTTCTCTTTTCAGACTCCTTTGCAGCAGAGGTTTTAACCACTGCTGGGATATCCTTGAGAGGTATGACTTTAGCTTTTGGAGCTTTAACACCATCAGTTGATGTAAAGTCCATTGGCTTGAAATTTTCAAGAATATCACATTCATCAGACCATTTTGGTTTAAACTGATGATTTTCAATCTCCTCAAAAGCAGAGGGGCCCATTGGTCTGTCAAGTGTGATTTTGTTACCAAGTTTGTCAGTGATTTTCACTTCTTGGCCATTCTTGTTTGTGGGGATGAACTCAGCAGTTACATCAGTGGTTGAAACAGATTTTCCAAAAGCAATGTTTTCATCATCATGTTTTCTATAGCCAACCCCAAATTTCACATTGCTTTTTATCTGTTTTTCAAGCATAACCTCATACCCTTTGCATGATTCCACCCATCTCTCACATGTGATCTGGGTGGACTCTAACTCCTTTTTGCAAACTTGGTATTTTTCTACCATAGTTTGGAGTTGGGTTTTGGTTATGCTTTGCTCTTCTTTCATGCTGCTAATCTCCTTTTCTTTTTCAGTCAATTTGTTTTTAAGTTCTTTTAGAGATCTTTCAAATTTGACTTCATCAGTTAAGATTTTGTTCCTAAGGTTTTCATTCACCTCTTTGATGTTAGCAAAAGCAATAATGCAATTGTCAGAACACAGTTTTTCAAGAACTTGAGGTGATACCTTGGCAGCAGCCATCATTGCACAATCACATTGAGGAATCTCTTCATCTTCAGCTCTTTCTTCTTTCTCACCTGCCTTTTCTTCTTCCTTGTTCTCTTCGGACCATAGGTCTGTCAGTGGTTCAATCAGGGTACCTGAACTTTCTCCCAACAGTAGTTCACCAGCCACAGCAGTAACCACTGCTTCAGTCACCTCATCCACTGTTTCAATACTCAGTTGTTCCTCTTCAGATTCAACCCCCCCTGTATTGACTCTAATGCCATCAAACACAATTCATTATGAGAAGAGTCATTTGGAGCATAGAGTGCAAAATTTTCATCACTAAGATTTTCAGGCATACTGTTCCAGTCAACAAACTCTTGAGTAAAGAAACTTTGTTGATCTGGTTATGTTACTACTGGAGCAGTGGTTTGAGGTGCAGGTTGCACTTGTGCCTGGGGAGCAGGGGTTTGAACATATTGGATCTGTGGAGCAGCTGTTTGGACATAATGTACTGGCACAGGGGCAACAGCATAGTGAGCAGTGTTCACTTGAGCTGCTGGGGTATATTGGGCATAGTGCACAGTGTTTTGATTTTGAGGTCTAGGATTAGAACTAGGATGAGTGATTATGGGACCAGCAGTTTGACTTCTACACTCCCTAGCAAAGTGTCCTAACCTGTTACACTTATAGCACTTGATTTTCGATTTATCCAACCCAACCCTTAGATTCCCATGCAACCCTGGGAATTTCCGCCCTGTTCTCTTATAAAATTTGCTAGTTCTAACACTTAGCAAGGCCAGTTGATGCAGGATGTCCATTTCCTCTAGGTCAGTGGGGTCAAAATGTTGTAGATCATTGAGTTCAAAGCTTAGATTATCTGACTTCTGGTTTTCGTTTGCAGTGAATGCATAACCTGTAGAATGAGGATCAGGGTTGTTAAAATTTGCACCAGCAGTTATGTCAATGAAGTGATCATAACCCTGATCCTTACCACTACCACCAGATTCTTCTTGACCCAGAAGAGCAGTGTTACCGAATGAATAATCATCAACGGCTTTTCCTGACTTTGTAACTTCCTTTTCTGGGTCAACTCCCTTTCGAAGGTCAGGAGTCGACCATGGAGTTGGGTCAAGGTCAGACCCTTGAACTCAGGTAAATTTCGGGTGACAAAAGCTATGGTGTCCCATTTTTCTGGCAGTGACCAGAGGAACCTGCTATTTTGAGTTGAGTTTGCAAAAGTGACATTAACAAGCCTCAGTTCACTGATGAGACAATTGAAATGCTCAAATTGTTGCGTCAGTGATTCACCTTTAACATGACAAAATGTTTCATACCGTTGGTTCAAGATTTCCCTATTGTTTTCTATGACTTCTTCGGTACCCCCAAACTGTTCCTTAAGCGCGTCCGATAACTCTTTTGCACTGTTACAATGTAACAGTCCAACATATATTTCGTTGGGCAGCGCTGATGCTATGATACTAAACGCTTTAGCATCTAGTTCAAATTTTTGATAATCTGTTTCGGTATAATTTTCAACTGGTTTTGGAACTTGTTTTTTTAGCATCTTCAGCGCTTGGCACTGTGGGAACATGGGGACCAAAGACGACAGACCTCCAACAACCTGTGCTTTGTTGAGCGAGGATGTGACCCATCCTCCTCTGCTAGATGTTGTACTCATTTCTTTTTAGCATAGGTGGTTTAAAAAGCGAGCCGATGTTGTTTTTATCGTCCTGAGATTGTGACGTCATTCTTGTTGTTTTACAGATACTGAGAAATCAACTTTAATGGTGATTAATCCTTACTCTGTTTTTCAACGACGAACAAACGATCAGTATCAACTGTTTTGAGCTGAACTATTTACGTCAAAATGATTGTTAAATCAAATTTGACTTTCCTAGCTCTGATACCAATTGTTAGGATCTGAGGCTGTCATGATTGTGTTTGTTTGCTTAAAATGAATAATCAGAACATATGAAATGATATAGTGCAGCGGAAATGAGTAGCAAACTTTGTAAACACAATCAAAGGAGAATATAGTTTGATAAACAATTGCTTTTTCATAGAGTCAAAAGATTACATAAAAGCAAAAGATTCCAGTGCAAGCTTACAATCTAAACTCCCCCTCAGCCTGATACTCCAGAGTTGGTTGCACAAGATGAAAGGATGAATTAAGGAGAAGAACTCAATCAAGACGATCAAATATAACAGTACAGAATATTGTCATATTTATAAGCAAACCAAACTACTGATGTACCTAAGCTGACGTCACCATGATAGTGACATCTAACGACCTAACAAACTATAAACACTGACCTATACAAACTACTGATGTCTAAACAATGATTGATAATACAATACAAAACAAGTCTAACACTGTTCACGTTCCACTGTTGTAGCCTAAGCACTGATTGCTTGAACATCAGTGCTTTCTTCAAAAGGTGATCAGTCTTTGAATGAGCAGTGCTTGAATCTTCAGCAGTACTTATGAGACAGCAGTAGATAGAGCTCAGTGTTTGTCTTTAGCGGACTTTAGGAATATCATCAGTGTTTGGTTCATCAGTTGTTGTAGTTGAGCAGCACTTAAGGTTTATCAGCTGTTAGAATACCATTGTCAAGGGAAGAGCAAAGAGTAAACTGCTGCTTATTGATAGTCCACTGATGAGACCCGGTTTTGGCTCTACATTATCTGTTCCTCTGTTAGGGTTCAATCCCAACACAGCAGGATTGTCACTTAATCGGATTGCAATCCGATCGGGTGGCAATCCGTTGGTCACTGTTTATGCATTAAACATGTTGAAAATTGTTTAAGTGTTGAAGTCCCAAATGTCACATGGTCGGTTGGTAGTTCGATGACATCATCCTAGAACACCTCAAATCCATTGATTTCACGGTTAAAAGTTAGATTCAAAAGAGAAAATGATGAAGAAGTGCGTGTAGATCATAGAAGTACAAGATTTAGGTTGAAAACTTACAAGGATCGTGAGAAATCGAGAGGAAGAAGGTCCTGAGTGTGCTGGTTGACTGGGAGAGCTGTCACATCACAAATGATGTGACAGGAGGGTATTTATAGGGTTTCCAAAAGAGGAAAGTGTGCAAGGGTCGGATGGGTCACCGATCGGATGGCGACTCGATCCTGGTGTCCGGCGTGTGGAATTTTGTCGTTTCGATTCAATTCGCGTGTTGAGCGTTGCGATGCGTTTCAAGCGAGCGATGCGATAGATTATTAATAATCACACAAATACTATATCTAATATACAATCATCATAAATAACTGGCGTTTAGCGTTTGCGATTCGATTGCGATAGAGTTGCGATTGCGTTTCGATTAATCACCACAAACATAAACATAATTAAACATGCACAAGTAACACATAAATAGCACACACACGTAAAACAATATCCAGAACGCATAATTCGTGTTGCGAATGCGATTGCGATGCGATAAGCGATAAGGCGATAAAACATGCGATAACTAGCGATTAAACCTCGATTATTAACAAGTACTCCACATAATACAACTAATGCGATAAAATAATTAGATTATCTACAAGTCAAAGAAGTCAAAACAGGAGTTGAGCAAGGAGTGCCAGATCGCAATTAGCAATCTTTTCTTCCTTTGACTTCAATGTTGACTTTGACTTCCGAAACACGGGGTGTTACAATGGAGGACGCAACAACAAAAAAGGTAGAAACTCTGTCTGGAACCGGGTCCAATCCAACAGCTTTGCGGATGACAAACCTAGCCCCCTAATTGATAAATAACCTCAACTATCCCAAGAACAACCGCCAATCAAAAGAAAGAGTCTGGACTCCACTCACCAAGACTCCATCAGAGGTCCTAACAACTGAAAATGTCACATTCAAACCGGTAAAGACCATATAGAGCAAGAAGGGGCAAGACCCAAACCATTACTGTGAGTACTAAAAGACAACAGTCACACCACAAACAATTTCTTTAGCCTGCGGATGGAGATCAAATCTGCACTCAGGTCCGGGAAGCTTGCACATCTTCTCCAGGGTGTCCACAAAGACACCCACAACATAGATCAACACAAAGATGACAGATCCAACAAGAAAAAGATCTGCACGCTTGGAACCTATATGATCCAGGGGAGAAAGAAGCCTCGCAATAACAACAAAAACAACAAGAGAAAACACCCACAAACTGCCAACTGGCGAGAGCAACATGTTACTTTCCATATGGTGCGCGGCGGTCCCAGCGACAGCAGGCAGCTGGCCATCACATGTGTAGTAGGCCACTACAGGTCTCACTACGTTTTCATGAACGGAGGGAGAACTACAAACATCATTTATGAGCAGTGCTTCAATCCGCTTGATGCGGAAGACAAGGCCTGCCTTGAGCCTGTCAAAACTCCCTTGACTGGGTTCTGTAATGAAACGGTGCTGCCACTTGGCCAAATTTTCTTCCCAGACACGCATAGTGACATGAAGCATACAAGAACCGAGAATGTAGACTTCATTGTCCTACAATCACAGTCAAGGCACACCATCCTCCTTGGCAGAGATGTCGTGGGAGATTTCAACATGGTAGCCTTAACCACGCTCACGAGGATAGGTTTCCCAACTGAAATAGGGGACACATTCATCTACGTGAAGAAAGAGTGTCTCACAACTAAAGAAGCCTGCCTTGCTAAAACAGCCAAGCCTACAGTGGCCAGAGATGTGGGCGCTCAACCCCAAATTTCCGGAGCAGACAATCACCTTGGGTCCCACCAACAAAGAACATTTTCTCTCACCTGAAATAGCTCCTGTTTCGCACTATGGATATCTACGCATGGCAACACTCAGACATGGGTAGGGTCCCACGCGACATAACAAAACATAAACTTTTCACTTTCCCATCAATAGAGCTAATCGGTCAAAGGAAGCGGAGCCTAGGTGCAGAAAAAACCAGAGAAATGAACGGGCAGGTAACTGATATCCTCAATGTGGGCATCCTCCGCGAGGTCAGGTACCTGATCTCCTCAGTTTTTCCTCGTATGATCGTTTCCTTATGATTAAACTCAATTTCCGCTCCTTTTGCACTCGAACACCTGCAAAACAACAATCCACTATGTACATGCTATAAATGACCAAAAACGACTCGAAAACTATCAAAAATATATATAAAATACAAGAAAAATAAGATTTGTTTTGCAACACATCAAACATCCCTATACTTATCTTTTTTTCATCCCCGAAAAAAAACTTACAATGGAATCAGAACCAAGATCAATGGTTTCAAAAACTTAGATTACTTAATTACATATATATAATGGCATTTAAACTATATTACCGGTATGGTGATCCAGTTAAACCCAACCGCCAACCCATCAGGCCCCTTTCATGCGTATCCTTTGTATTCAAGTTAACATTTAGTCTATGGATCTCACACTTAAAATCTACAGTTCTACCTAATCCTGAATCAAGCTTTTGAGACTTAGGTTTAAACCTTATAGATTCACCAACCACTGCAAACAAAAACCCACATGTATTTGGAATTAAACTTACTATGGATTGCATGGATGGTGGATGTATTATTAATTGATAACCCATAAGACTTACGAGTTTTAAATTAGTTATATTAATTGCAACTACAGAACCCCTAAGTCGGCTGAGCCTACCAGCATATCCAGAAAAAAAACATCTTCTATCAATTATTATCTTATTTATATCTTATTTTGAAAACCAAAAATTCCAAATTTTCAATCCTTTTCCAGTTATTTGCAAAAAAAATTTATTTCAAGAACATTTTTCAATATATTTCATTTTTTACTTAATTTTATTAGTTTTTTTTTTTTGTGTTTTTAATTTTTGCGACACAAATCCACTTAAACGTAGTTTCGTATTCCCACAATTAAATCACACCTTGTCCTCAATGTAGAAAACCAACTAAAAATAAAGAAGAATAAAAACCTAAAAAGGATATACAAAAAAAATACAATGAATTGGAAAGGACTTAGCTTATCAGGATAAAAATCAGTGACAACTGCACATGTCTCTATTACACAATACATTCGTATAGCATTCAATTCGCAATCATTAACTAACAAGCCAAGGTTGCCCCTGACATAATGATATAAGCTCAAAAATCTCCACCCAAATGGATATCACGTACGCGACAAAATCCAAACATGCACAAACAAAAACAATTAAAGCAAACCTAATCATAATATCGACTCTAACCGAAAAACCGATATGAAACAAAAACGTAATCCTACAAACCAAAAAGATAGATATATAAAAGCAAAATAAAACGAAAAATAAACACATAATGTAACACCCCAAAAATATTTATTGGGAGAATAAGTTAAGTTTAATAAAAATCATGAAAAATGTTTGAATTAAACACTTATCAATCTTGGAGGGGGTTAATGTGAAAAATTATAATTAAAAAGGGATTAAAAAGGTTTAAACCAAAAACACACACCCTGGTGCGTGTTTTGGATCGATCAGAGCAGGGGAAAACAAGGGTTAACCCTTGTTCTTGCAAGTTCATCAAATCATCAAGGAAATGCGATGTTAAATGATTGCATGTCTTCAAATTTTCGAGTAGCTCAACATACCCAATAGAGTGGTAAGTTCAATTTTGTGTTTTGATGAATTGTAGGAGTTGGGTTTCACCTGAATCATGAGTTTATGAAACACTTTGTGTAATTGGAGGTTAAGATTATGGATTAGGGCAAAATTTATGTTTGGCTTTGGTGATTTGGTAAGATTATAGCAAAAACCCAATTGTTAAGAAGTTAGTATAAGTATGATAATCAAGTAAAATCATATATGTGAATTTTAGATGAGTAATCTTGTTTGTGATACATGAATGGTGAATAGATTGATGTAGGATGAAATAATCATGTATAATAAAATGACTGTAAATGTTATGTGAAGATGAACTAGTAGAGATATGCTTTATATACTTGTACATTATGCTTAGATAGTAGTACGCACACCAAGTGTTTGATGAAATGTCTATGTGACAATAATATAGGAAATTGTATGCAAGTTGTGGGTCAATATGTATAAAGAGTGATAATGATGTGTTTGTTAGTAAACTAACATGAGAAGTGTGTTTTAGATCGAGTTCATGTGGAATTTTGATTGTAAACATGATTTGTTAAAAAGTGTACATTAGAAGGTTGTACTCTATGTTGTAATGGTATGATGTTCACCGTATGCTTGACTAATTTCTTAATTGAAATTATGAATTAAATGAACACTAAATGTGAAGCGTATGAGGTTTGTGTAAGGGGATAATAATGGAATGATGTTGGTTAGCTAATATGTGTTAAGGTGTTAATTATGAAGTAATAAAAATGCTAGTGTGGGTGGAACATAATATGTATGTGAATGGGTATAAAATTAGGTGATTATGTGATTGTGAGCACATTTGCATCGTGAGTAAGAGATGTATAGTGTGTCATTGATATAACATAAATGATGTTACAAGATATATGTGGATAAGTCGGAAGTTCATATGATAAACCGTTGACTTCTGAAAGTCAACTACACATAGGAAGCATAATTTAACTTGTTGTTGTAAAGGTAGGATATTAGGAAGTCGTACGGTACATGTTACATCAATACGCGTTATATGGGATGACATGGTGAATTATATAAATTTGAAAGGATGTGAATTTGGGAATATGTCTTATGTTTGCTAGAATCGATTAATGAAAGTCAAATGGGAAATATGCATTTGATATGATCGTTAACATGCGTAATCATGTATGCTAATAAGAATGTGATTGCGATGATGTGAAAGTATAGGGATCATATCAAGACGGATAAAAGCATAGAAGGTTAACGGATCAAAAGGAGGCAAGATAAATGACATGAACTCGAACGCACGAGGTAAGTGATTTCCGAATCACTTCTTAGTTTGTTAAGTAAGGTTATGTTCTAGTTAATTAGGCATGATAATTGATGTCAAATAAGAAGGGTTGTATGAAATTGATGATTTACGTTAAGTAGGCCGAAGTCAAAAATGTGGTTTTATTACTATACCGGAAGGGTTGTATAAGTAATTGATTACGGTACTATAACCGGGTATGGGTAGAATTGTACATAAGTACGTTAATCAAGAATCAGAGACACGGATTAATAGTCTAAAGACTCGGTTGTGAGTCATGGTTAATAGACAAACAATTTCGCATTTGAAATTGTATTAACAAAGTTTGCTTTCGTATAAATGAATGACATGAATAGGTTTAACGCATACCAGGTATCGAGTGCATAAATCCCAAGTACGAACCCCGGATAATGTAAAAGTATTATAGTTATAACGTTTATGTAAGTTTTGGGTTAAAACAAATGAGTAGTTTGACGAAAACATGAACGGGTCGAATAAGTGAAAGCGGATATATAAAGACGAGAGCCTTAAGTGAATATTTTCCTTAAACCGGATGTTGGATTTCAAGTTCATATGATAGAATGTGAATTTACAAGCATGTAGGAAGAAATGGGAGGTTAAACGGGTAAACGGTTCAAAAGTTATGCGCGTTTTAGTGCATAAGAACGACGAAACGGAGCTGCAGAAAAATGCATTTTCTAGAGGGCGTCGCCGACGGGCTCTAGAAAGTCAGTTTTTGGCTGACGGGTTATTTGGCTGTCTACGGAAGTTTTGGGCTACGGGCACTTGCAAGGGCCGTCGCCGACGGCCTCCCCATGTTCAAAAACCTGAAATTTGTTATCCAAGTTGATTTGGGAATAGTAGGCTTCGGTTTGTTATCCGTGGACCACGGCGGGCCTCACAAACATGATTTTGATCGTTCCTTTGACGTTTATGGGCTATAAATCTAAGTCTAAGTACCGTGTAATTAATGTATGGATATATAAGAGGTATGTAAGATCTTGAACGTGTACGTAAGAGTGTATGTACATATGTAGACGTGTATTTAAGTATATATGAAGGCACGTATGAGTGTATGCAAGTAAGTAGAGACGTAGTAATGTATGTACGTATGTAGATGTGTATTTATGTATATGTGAAGATACGTATGTGTATATGTATGTATGTAGAGACGTAGTAACGTATGTGCGTATGTAGATGTGTATTTTGGTATATATGAAGGTACGTATGAGTGTATGAGTGTATGCATGTATGTAGAGATATAGGAAGGTATGTACGTATGTAGATGTGTATGTATGCACGTAAGAATGTATGTATGCATGATTTAGATACGTCGAGTAATACATTATTAATAGTGTGCCTTGAGAATGAAAAGTAATGCAGGTACATTATTGAAGCCTCACCAGGATATGGATACGCAGATGAAATGCTTAAAGTTAGAAAGATAACGAAATGGGAAATGTACGAGATTGAATCTTGCTTATGTATTGTATACTAATGTTATGAATGTATGTGGTGAGTGCAGGTTGTACGAATCACGGACGGTTATCACGAGGAATAGAGATCAAAGATCGAGTCACAAAATAGATTGTACGGGAATAATTGAGTATGTACTTTAGTAAATAGGACTTATACTTTATTTTTGTAAAAGATACATATTAAAACGAACTTTCAAGTAAGTCAAGACGTTTGTAATGAAAGAAATTTTATGGCACGAATTTTCACTGCGACTTTTTGTCAAATACGTATTTGGGCCTTACGCATAACCCTATACAAACTCTACAACTTGGTTGTTAATCCCAAGACAACTCATTCTATCGACACTCACGGGGGATCCTTAAGATCCCAATCACCCCCGCAACTAACAGTCGGGCTCCTAACACAATCACTCGTACTATAGCCCTTCTTCAAAAACTCTCCATCTTTTCAAGTCGACCTGTACTAAGTTATGGGATAGTTATAAAGTGAATTACACACCAAAATACTATCCCCACAGTAAGTCTCCTTCTTAGATCTTAGACACTGAACTAAACTTTTTCCACTCATCTTCCTCTAACACCTTCCCCGAACTATCTGTGTGTGGTCCTCTCCATCTACTCTTAAGCTCACTAGGGAATAGTTTCAAATGTGAATCACCAACTAACACCCTATCCCTACACTTAGTTTCCTTCATAGTCTCCAACCTGTTATCGTATAATTCGTTTTCCATCTCCACAACTTCCTCTTCTTTTTCTTGGTCTGGTGTATGTTTGATCTCCTTTGTTGGTTCTTCTGCAAGTAATTTCTCTAAACATTCAAGGTCCTCAACATGGTCAAACTCTCTTCCTTTTTCAAGAGCTGATAAACCTACCAACTTATCACCAAACTTCTCCTCCCAAGACGGTACATGCATTTCATTCGCACATTCCATCTTCTCCTTCTTCATCAATCTAACAACAGTTTTGACGGATATTCTAGCCTCACCATCCAAGGAAGCATACTCCACATATGATGGTAGTTCCTTAAGGTCATGGGATGGTGGTGCCTTCACCGAGGGTTTATCTTCTACTTTCTCAGTTTTAATGCAGACCTCGAGCACCGTTGGGTGCTGCGTGTCTAGCGGGTCTGCCCCACAGACGTGGTATATGCAATGATTTGTATGAGTTTTGGAAGTATCAAGAGAGAAAACAAAATCATCCTAACCACTTGAATTCTTCATAGAATTTATGACATCAAAGGTGACGGTTTCATCCCCTACACGAAGTGTGATCTTACCGTCAAAGACGCCAATCAATCCCTTGGCAATGTGCAAGAAGGGGCGTCCCAAGATGAATGGAACTCTATCATCAACCTCCATATCAAGAACAACGAAATCCACGAGGAAGACAAATCTGTCTACTTTATAACTAACAAGTTTTCCACTATTCCCCGTGGATATTTTACCGATTTGTCAGCAAACGATGTGCTCATGCACGTTAGAACTGGATCTCCAAAGTTTAGCTTCTTAAAAAAAGAATATAACATCAGATTGACTCTGGCATTGTGATCAGCCAGTGCGTGGTTTATAGGAGAGCTGCTAAACAGACACGGAATCGTAAAAATACCTGGATCTGCTAGTTTCTCAGGCAGGTTAGGCAGGTTGTTCTGGAGCACCGCAGAACATCCTTCATTCAGAGTAACTCTCAACTCTCGAGACTCTTCTAGCTTCTTCTTATTAGAAAGGAGACCGTTTAAGAATTAACTTAATATATTTAGGCATATGCTAGAGTACCTCGACAAACCGAAGATTGATCTTGAGTTGTTTGAACAACTCTAGAAAATGTCCATAAACCCAGGGGCGTAGCTTTCAAGGGGCCGGGAGGGGCGCCCGACCCCCCGACGAACTTTTCACTCAGTAGTGTTATGTATGTACGTTTCGTATAGAATCTTTTAGGTATATACGTTTTCGACCCCCTGGTTTTATAAAAAAAAATTACTTATATAGAATTTTTAGGTCCGGTTACTTCCGACCCCCCAGTGGAAATTTTCAAGTTTCGCCACTGCATAAACCTGAGCGTGTTTATGCGGCATTAGGCAAGCAGGATATGAAAAGATCAAAAACTTCTGAAGAGCAATGTGCTGATAAGGTGAAAAGAAAAGAAGGAAGAATGCTCAAACACAAAGTCTATCTTATTTCGCTGTATAGATAATTTGCAAAGATACATCAATGGGAATAATGATGGAGTAAATGTCTACTGTTATGTGTCATTATGCAATTCTTTGAAGTGAATCGCAATTAAATTTTAAAGTTAAAACTTTTTCTTAATATCATTGTTTTAACTTCCTAGTCCTTTCATCCCACCCTCTCCTAGGCCGACAATTATCTCTCCATCTGTCTTGCAGGCACCTATGAAGGCTGGAGTGAAGAGCATGAACATGAATTACTTTGATTTTTAAGTGTTCAATTTTTTCTTGAACGGCAAATTTGGATTACTGACGGACCACTAGAGTATTATCGTATCACCAGCGGAACACTAGAGTATCAATTAACTCTAACAATACTTATACTTTGACCTAATGGTCAAGAGGAATTACCTCTTGCGAAGAGACCAAGATTCAATTCTTGTGAGGAGTGTATAATTTAGTATAGTATGGGGAAAATAAGTTTAGCCGTTAAAAAAAAACTATTTATTTAATAGCAAATTTGGATGACTGACATACCCTGGAGTATCATCCTGCCACCAGCAGAACCACCCGATATATCCATCTATTAACTCCAACAATAATGCTATCAAATTTAAAATAGTTTTATTGTCTTAACTAACTTAAGACGTTTATTATAATAAAGATGACATCGTGAAGTTAGTGATGATTTTTTTATACTTAATGTCTAATTAAAAACTTCCACAAATCAATACCTACTGGCACCCAAATCAGCATAAGGACCAGCATGCACCAAACGTCCAAACTCATCAATTATCGAACAACTATCCACTTTCTTCAATGAATTCTCCAAATGTTGAAATCATTTCAGACTGCTTCATCAACCCAAAATTCGTATCAGAAGCAGCAAAGAAACCCTTTTACTTCTCACCATGGGATCTCCTCATGCTTACTGCTAACTACATTCAAACCGGTCTCCTTTTTCGCTTGCCCGAAAATCAAGATTTCTCTATAGCCACCTTCTTGGATGACCTCAAAGAGTCTCTTTCCACAACACTTACTCATTTCCACCCGCTCGCCGCCCGTTTAGCCACTATAAAACACGAAAACCCGCCTTCTTTAACCGTGTTTTTGAACCCCGAGAATAGCCCCGGGGCTAGATTTATCCATTCGGCTGTTAATCTAACCGTGGATGACATCCTTACGCCCACGGATGTGCCGTTGGTTGTTCAGTCACTTTTCGATCATCACCAAGCTGTCAATAACGACGGTCACAAACTCTCGTTACTGTCTGTAAAAGTGACAAAACTTGTAGACGCTATCTATATAGGATGCTCCATCAACCATATGTTAGTTGATGGAACCTCGTACTGGCATTTCATCAACTCCTGGTCAGAAATGTTCAAATCCAAAGGGCAAAACAGTCATTTAACTCACATCTCACGTCCTCCAATCCTTGACAGATGGATTCCAACAGGATCCGACCCGATTGTCAACCTCCCGTTTAGCCATGAAGATGAATACATCAATAGATCAAACCGCCCAATGTTGAGGGAACGAATCTTTCACTTCTCGTCGGATTCGCTCGCTAAACTCAAGGCGAAAGCGAATTCGGAGTGTAATACGACAAAGATTTCCTCTTTACAGTCGCTCTCGGCCCTTGTGTGGAGGTGCGTGACACGCGCCCGGCGGGTTCCAGCAGATCAAGAAACCGATTGCATGATGGCCATTAACAATAGAAGCAGGATATCCCCACCTTTACCTGAAAATTACTTCGGTAATGTTAAGCACATGAATGAACCTAAGTTAGCTTTCTAGTTTATTTTCTGGAACTTGTTTTTTTTATTAGTTTTGCAATAGTTTGACTAGATTAGGGTATGTTTAAAACTTTTAATTTTTTAAATATACCAATCGGCTCATATCATTCCACACGAAAAGGGCAATTACAAAGCAATGGCAGGTAGTCGGGCAACAAGTTGCGCCGCCACCCCCTTTTTTAAATGGGGTTTTGAAAAAGTTTTAAAATGTACCTCATTTTAATTTTATTAACGACAGAAAATTATATAAGAATGACAGGTAAATGTACAACAAGCTACGCAACAACCTATTTTTGAATAGCAAATCCCATTATTTCAAGATTACACATTTCTAAAAAATTGTTCTTGTTTGTGTGAATATATATATTTGTAACATAATTTGAGATGAATACAGTTTATCCTGACCGGGATCTACCAAACTCTAGGTAATATGGTTCAGACGGTGAGGGCAACAACAACGGCGAGAGAGTTAGTTGATCATGGTGTCGGGTGGGCAGCATTACGGTTGCACGAAGCTGTGGCAAGCCATAGTGATAAAAGAATTAAGGAAGGGATGGATGCGTGGGTGAAGAGCCCGTGTGTCGTAAATGCGAGGGTGCATTTTGACAAAAATAGTGTATATATGGGGAGCTCGCCTAGGTTTGACATGTATGGAAACGAATTTGGATTGGGGAAAGCATTGGCGGTTTTAAGTGGGTATGGTAATAAGTTTGATGGAAAGGTGACGTCGTATTCCGGACGGGAGGGCGGAGGAAGCATTGATTTGGAAGTCTGCCTGTTGCCGGAACACATGGCTGCTTTCGAGTCTGATGAAGAATTCTCGACTATTTTTAATGAATATTTTCACTAATTAAATGTAATTTTTAAACTTCTTGAGTTAAGGTAATGAATAAATTTCTAAGCTTTAATAAGCATTTATGATTTTTTTATTGAGTTAAGGTAATGAATAAATTTCTAAGCTTTAATAAGCATTTATGATTTTTTTTAGTATTTTTCTTATTTAGGTGTATACCCATTTTAAGTGGAGTTTTATACTGATTTATATGACTCTTAAAAAGAAAGGTCGGTGCTACAGTCGTACATACACGTGTCATCATTTGAATGGTGTATAAAGAGACGTACATCGGCAAGCGCAAACACAACAACAGAGAAAGTACTTAAAAGCAATACCTGCAAACCGAACACCATCTGGAAAAAAAATCAAAAACGGAAAACCACCTGGAAAAAAAGTCAAAAATATAAAAAATAAAAGGGAAAATCACGAAAATAGCTATTGACCCACACCTATTACAAAAATAGTCACTTGAGGCGTCTCTTAGAGACGTTACACCACCTTCTGTGGCGTCTCTAAGAGGCTTCAGCCTTTTACTTTTTTTCTTTTCCACCACAATTCTTAAACGAACACAACTTTTTCATATAATAATATTTTTTTAAATTACGCAAAATTAAAGAGCATTTTATCATTTTTAATTTGGTGTAATTAAAAAAAATATATATATTATCATATGAAAAAGTTATATCCATTTAGAAATTATGATGGAAAAGATATAATAAAAAAAGGCTAAAGCCTCTCTAGAGAGACGCTACATTTACCCATTATAGTAACCAAAAAAAAAACCTAAACTAACTCGTTTTCATATTTCAAAAGTACTTTCAAACGCATAGAATTCTCTTAGGGCATGTGTAGTCATAAAGCCTTTTAGGGGCGTTATGCAACATGTGGCATGTCACGTCACCCCGGGGCTTTATGGGGCGTTATGCAATTTGAGGCCGTAGTCATAAAACCCCTGTGTAATCATTACTCATTTTTTAATTTTTATTTTTTTAATTCATTTGTAACTTTTTTAAAAATAAAATTCATTTTATTAAATAAAAAAAAGTACAATAAAATTAAAAAACATTAAACTAGAAAAAAAAAACATTAAACTAGCATAAAAAAAATTACACAATCAAAGATTATATTTTTTTTTTCAATCCGCTCCTTTCGGGCTCCCACGTTATCACATTTTTTTTTCGCTCGGGTGTTGGTTTCCACTTTCTTTTTATGTGCCCGTTTTGCTTTTCCTTTTCCTTTTTGCGTCTCCGGTTGCGTATCCGGTACCTCGGGTTGCGTCTCCGGAACAATATCGGGTTCGTGTAGTGGGGAGCCGAAAGCTTGAGCCGACCCAAACGCTTGAGACGACCCCATCCCATCCGTGTTTTGATTTGGGTTCCACCCGTAGAGATTAGGGTCCCATGATAGCGGTTGGTTCAAAAGATTCATGAACCCGGGACTTTGTTGATTGTAATCGAGAAAACCGGGGGCCGAAAGGGTTGGGTCTAGTGGGAACCGGCGCCACGGGGCGAGTAGGATTACCACTTTGGTTTGGGTCCGCACTAGATCGGGGAGGAATGAAGCCACGGTTGAATGGATGCATTGTATAAAATATCAAGAATTTTAAAAAAAATATGGAAGAGATGAGAATGTTTGAGTGTGTGTGGTAAAAAAATAGGGGAGGAGAATGATTTAAAGGAAAGTTTGAAAAATAAATTGATTTTTTTTTTATTAAAGTGACCGTTTGTAAACGGTCAAAAATTCAAAATGCTTCCTCTTCACGCCGCGAAAAATATAGCGCTTCAAAAATTTTTTTGGGCATAGCGCCCTTTGGGGTGGTGTAGCCGGCGCCATTACGCGCTATAAGGGGCCAAAACGCCCCACTACGCATTACCTTAAACAATTCTATTTAAAAGGGTTAGAACTTGGTGAAAATATACTTATCATATTTAGTATATTATTTAGAGTAAAGTATAAGTTGTCTCATATTTAGTATATTATTTAGAGTAAAGTATAATTTGTCACGCAGTGGCTTAGTCTATATAGCATACTGACACTCTATATATCTTTCAACTTTTGCCAAATGACTCCTACCATCAGTCAACGGTTAGGTTGACCGTTTGATGCAGAAGTAAAAGGGTAATCTCACATCCTAAACCCTTTATCTCTTGGAGTATGCACCCCTGTGATTGACCACCTCCATCATCACCACCACTCACCACCATTATCCTCACCATCAGTTACTAGTTACTTAGATACTGTTTAATTTATTTAATTGACGTCAATGATAAATTTTGAATAGAAACGACAATTGGACTGGTTGCTTAACAGAAATGATATATTAGTTATCTTGTTTTTAAAATATGCCTAAGGGTCAATTTCAGTTCATAATCATAAGATTCCTCAACTTTCTTTATAGCAAAGAGTGTTTTTAGATATTTGACAAATCATCAATACTGGAACTTTCAAGGGCCGGGTAGAGTAATTGCTATTCGTTAAAAAAGATATGAAATTCCACCTATGCAAAGAACAAAATACACTAAATTTGAATGTTTACTATTTCTTATGCAACACCCAGAAATTTAAAACATCCATAATGCTAAAAATCACCAAAAAAAACTAAACTTTGTTCATTAACATGCCTATTGCACTACATAATGAATACTGATTACATTGTTAGATATTTTAGTGTAATCGGGAGATATTTTAGTCGAGCTGCAATTTTCAGACAAAAATTCAAGGCAGTTTTTAATGCAATTTTATTAAAATTCGAAAATAACTGCCAAAGGCAGTTATCTGCAAGATAACCCCAAAATTCGTATTGAGATTTTGGTCACAATTCTGGTTCAGACAATTCGCACAAACAACATACACTGGTTCAATTTCTCGAAAATGATAGTTGTATCCGATTGAATTATTCGGGTGAACCACCGAAATAATTTGATCTGAGAGTGATTACACGCCTCTCTGATCATCCGGCAAACCGAAATTCCCCAACATACATGTTAAACGTTAAGCGGATTAACATACCATTAACTTGTAGCATAATCAGATTGTGACTCTGGATTCTGGTACGCCTGTTGGCAATGCGAGTCAATTCCCATTAGGAGGCAGCTTCGACAATGCCGGTGGCCTCTGAAAACCCCCCAAAGCCCATCCCCTCGTCCCAAACAACTGCTTCCTTAAAACATCATACAAATGCCAAACAACTCCTTCAACGCTTCAAACGCCAAATCCAACCTCTCCAACAATCCATCGCATTCTTATTATACATAAACAACCCATAATACAACTCAAAATTATAATAGTCTGGTGTCTCTCTCATGTAGGTATAATAGTCTTTTAACCATTTTTGACAGTCAACCAGATGTTTGACTGACAGTAGGTGTCAATGTGTGATGAAATGAGCATCACATGGTGTCATTTGGCAAAAGTTGAAAGATAGGGTGTCAATATGCAGTATGGACCAAACCACAGGATGGCAAGTTGTACTTTATTCTATTATTTATTTGAAAGGTAAAAAAAGTCATAAAAAAGAAGTCTGCATGCCTGCCCCTATCCACCTGTTCTAATAGTCACATGCTCAGAATATCAGTCTAAGAGCATTTTGTAACCTTGCTCTTATCACTTCACGCTAGTCCAAACGAAAGTATGTATGTCCTTAGGTATAATACATAGCATACAGAAGACGGAATTAGACAAACAATGATTGATGTTAAACTCTAACGATGGTTTGTTACAAAATTAACACAACAAAAGTCACTGAGCGTTAGATAAGTCTAATAAGAATTTAACGCTTTTTTTAGCTTTAAACCAAAATTGTAGTAGAGAAATACAGTTATCGAATTGACATTAACTCAAGACCCCCATTAATGATACTAAAATCCCAACTTTAAAACCTAAGTAGTTAGGATCAGTTGACGAATAAGCCTTTAACATTGGTTTAATTGATCGGAAGTGATACTTTGTGATGTGGGCCCAAGTGTGGAAGAGCGGGCTATTTTGTATTTAGAGGCCCAAGATCGTGTAACCAAAGGGGCTTCACTAAAATGGCTCTAACTTGGGCTACGAGCGTCCGTTTTGGGCGTGCGACCAGGCGAAACGAACATGAGAACGAGCTTCATCCACTACAAAAAAAAATGCCATCTAGTGGCATGCAAAAAGTGCCACAGAAAAACAAGAAAGTGCCACTAAAGAATCTTGTAAGAATGGGCAGCACACAAAAAAAGTGCCACAAGAAGCGCTGACGCTAAAGCCTTTTAGTGGAACTTTTTCAATGTGTCGCACAAAGTTTTTAGGCTTTTAGTGGCACTTTTTTATCTGCCAGTACAAACTTTTGAGCTTTTAGTGGCATATGTTTTTTGCCACAAAAATCACATCAAATTGACGTTTATCATATTAATTTTAATTAATTACAATTATCATTTATTTACATTAAAAATAAAAACAAAATTGTAAAATGTAAAAATCATAAAATAAACTTTTAATTAAAAGTTCAATCAATCTTCCAAAGATTCCAAATGTCTAATAAGTGTCAATCTAAGTCTAATGATCAAACATATAACCCAAATAAACTAACAAGTGTAAGAATAAAAACTCAAAACTTCATTGTTTTCATGAATCTCTTTCACAATCTTCATGCGAGTTAAATAATCATCGTGTTAACGTTTTCTTAGTAGTCATACTTCCACTTCATAGTTCCCAGCACTTACTACTTATTGTCGCTACATCAACCAACTGACTATACTCAACCTGAAATTTCACAATTCATGTTAAGTTGATTAGATCTGATAACCATAGCTATCAAAGATGGAAGAGCAGTTAACAAAAGGCAAACTTACTTCTTTTGACATCACTTTAAGCTCGTCAGCCAAAAGATTGGGTTCTTTTTTCAATACCCCAAGTTGTCGCAATTGCCATCACCATAACAACAAGAGAGTTCGTGATGAGAATGTTTACCCTTCGGTTTATAATGAGTCGAATTGAATTATCATCTGCCTTAGACAGGTCAATTGATGAACTAAAACATTGCTAAAAATATGATGAATGGGTCAATAGGGTCAAAAGATGCCCAAAGTAAATTCTTGAAGCATGCAATCTCTATTTTTGTACTGATGTAGTTTTTTAATCAATTAAAACCCGCTAACTAGAAGTTACACTTCTAGATGGAGTAATAGAACACACGCATACCTGTAAACATGGTAGGCTCTTAATATATTGTTCGATAAAAAAGCCACCTAGAGAAAATGCATAAGTGAATTAAAGTTAATACAACACACCTTCAAATTTGTAGCATATAAGATGAGTAACCTTGGTTACAATTAGCGGTTTCGAAACTTGTGCCCCCATCAATTAAACCATGGTCTGAAATATAGAACATAACAAAAGTTTCATATGATGTAAATCCATCATCTTGTATTATAAGAAAGTTTGCAGTAAAAATAGGAGATTGAAAATAGACTAACCATAATGTCCTCCCGATATTCACGTTGAGATCATGTAAAACATATAACTAGTGGCGTTGCACCTGTCAAACATATAACTAGTAACCAAACTAATCAATCCAGTAAATGTGCGGAAATTAATAAACGAAACTAAAAAATTGGAACCTGAGATTTTTTGATCGGGTCGAATCTGAGACAAACCATGCAGCACAAGAAAACCAGCACACAGAGGCAGGCAACTAGTAGATGCATGCCAATATTGCAACTGTTAAAAATTCAACATCTCTATAAACAAAACATGTTAAAAGCACAAAGGGTAAGATCACAGAAATGAATCAATGTCAGGATGTAAGCACATTTTTTTAAATTGTGAGATCTAGTTATTGCAACGGACTACGTCTCCTCCTATTCAGGCCTTACACAACAAGAACAGAATTCAGAATATACATCATGTTGATATGTCTTCTGCTGATGAGGTTAATAGGGTCATTCACCTGGTGCATTCGGCTGATGCTGTTGTTAACCAAACAACGTCCTCTGCAGATGTTTCTAGGGATCTGAATAACAAGATACAAGATGCTGAGGATGCGAACAATAAAGGAGGCAATGTATGGTTAAAGCAGGATGAGACGGGCTTATCGTTCGAACATAAAACAAGATTTTCCAAGTTTCATTACAAGATTCAAACAAACTGGATATATGCATTTATAGCGAAACAACTTTATTAGCGTAATCGACAAATTATGAGTGATTAAGAATAACCACACTGATAACCATGATAGCGAGTCCCATAAGGGTCGCTCCAACAGCAGTGTGCTCCATAGATATGCCAGCGGTTCCATTTGGATTCACAGTAACCCCATCTTTCAGTGAACTGCCAAAAAAGGACTGGAAAGTATCAGATAAAGTGTTCATCATATCAACAACTGTAACAGTAGTCTTCTGTTTGATTTCCTCAACATAATCCATAAAACCTTTTCCAGCCACGGCTTTAGATTTACCTGTTGCTTTTGTCGAATCAAACGCATTGTTTACATTCGAATCCACTTCTGGGAAAACATCTGCAAACATACAGAGTGTTTGTTTTACGGAGTGCTTTCGTGGAATACGATGATGAAAAGGTTAAAAAATCTGGACAGTTGCTAACTGGTTTTATGGGTCTGTACCCAATGGCGCGTTTCTAACCGAACTCAGCTTTGACCTGTACCCATTAACCTACAACAAAATGGCCAGCCACGACAGTTGAAAGCTAAAATATATTGTAAGGCATATATAGAACTGGTCATGATCATAATTATCAATGTTGTGTGACGAGATGAAACAAGCACAATAAAAGTAGCTGCAATAAAACCTTGTATCAGTGATAAACTCTGGCAATGAACTACAGGAACCACAAAATTGAACTACAGAAACCACAAAACCTTCTAAACACATATAATCCTTAATCTTAATAAAGCCTATTTCTTTTATTTTCCTTTTAAAATGAACTACAGAAACCACAAAATTGAACCTAAAAATTCAACCTTGGTGCTTCTATCATTGGCACTAGTCCATATATACTGTACATTAGCAATTATCTAATAAACTTAACGGATTTATATAAGAAAAGGCCAGATTTACTATTAGAAGCACATATACGCATTTAGGATTGGGGAAATTTTCTTACCAATTGCTCATGTAATCGACCTTTTCCTTATTTTGTATGCAATTGCTCTAGGTCACTGATCCAACCGATATGCACAAAGTAAGAGAAGAAATTTCCTTCGATTTTAGGAGAGTAATTCATACACAAACTAAAATTCGTGTTACCGACATAATGGATTAAACCCAACTGAAAGGTGCTAGCCAGAGAGAGTTGTGGAGATGTCCTAAACTGAACATATTTAGGGACTGGTAGAGTTCCATGAGAGGGTTGCTAATAGTAAAGGAGAGGAGAGCAAAGGTTTCGGTAGGTTAGGTGAAACCCTAATGGTTTGGGGCTGGGAGAGAACAGTTCGTTTAGAGGGAACTGAAAAATTAAACTTTTGAGTTTAGAGGGAAAATTAATATCATAAAGTAAGGGTGTGAATTTTTTACACGACCCGAAAATTCGACACGAACCTAACACGAATTTTGTGGGTTAGGTTTAGTCTAAACGGGGTCGAGTCAGTTTCAGGTTGAACTCGCAAACCCGTTTAGGTTAACGGATCAGGGTCGGGTCAACCTGCTCGGGTTGGCGGGTTGACCCGTTTAACACATTTATACTATATTATATTTTTATAATATATTTTATGTTATAAATTAAATGGGATGTGTATTTTATGTCATGATTATAGCTTAAAAAGAGAAACTAACATAGATTTTATAATTTAGATATGATATTATTATATACATTTGTGTTTTTAAGTAAATTGTAATTTTAATATATATAAATTTAAGAAAAAAAATTAAAACGTTCGGGTTACACGGGTCATGTTCGGGTCAACCCATGAAACTTCGGGTCGTGTTTGGGTTCATATGTACGATACGATTTTCGGGTTCGGGTCGGGTTCGTGTAAAATTTTCGGGTTCGGGTTGAACCCATGAACATGACCCGTTTATCACCCTTACGTAAAAGTTAAATTTTAGGGAAAGTATTATTAAAAGGTTTAGGAGGGAAAATGGAAAAAAAATAACAAAACTTTTAGTAACATATATGTAAATGTAAAGTGACACAAACCTTAATTAGCGGCATAAAAATCAAATGTCACTAAAAGTCAATGTTAAGCAATGTGGCATACGCAAAGTGCCATGAAAACCTAAATAAGTGGCACAAAAGCTAAATGCCACTAGAAGTGTGTGCCACTAAATGGACTTTTTTTGTAGTGATCTTGCTGCAAACGCCTACGGCGGTTTGGGTCGTCATCCGGGCCAAAAAACGCTTATTTCCATTACTTATTTGCATTTTTATATTTTTTTGAACTATTTTGGGCTTTTTGTTTTAGGCCGTGTGTTTGGCCCGTTATCTTTTTTAGGCCCATTTCGAATTTCGGTTTCTATTTATATGTCCCTCTAGTAATATGAATGATCAGAATTGAATTTTGAAACTATCGAATTTTTCACTTCAAATTCCGTGGCCCTTGGGTTGCAATTTGGGGGTTGGGGAAGAACTACACGGGTATTCGTAAAATCAACGTGTTGATCTTCATTTTCCGTATCACGCGCTACATCACTTTGTGAAGGACTAAAGCTGGAACAGCTGAAGGCTACAGGGGCATAATGAAACCATTCCTTTTATCCACATTCCAGCCCCAAAAGAAATTTCCCCCTTTCGCATATAGAATCTCTAAACCTTACTTGGGGCTTTATATAATGAGAAAAAAAAAAAAAAAACCCTCCAAAACCCTTCCTAGCTACGTTAGCTCATTATATATTTTTTAATCTAAATTTTAGTTTCTACAATACTAACATATAGTTAAAGGAAATGAAAAGTAAAACTAAAAAAATGATTGGTTCTTAGTAGTTTTCTTGGTTTTCAAGTTTTCAATGGTTTTCTAATTAACCCTACAAGACTAACATATAACTTTGATCCAGCCAGTTTTGACCCAAGTTCATGTTCATGCAGTACTTAGCCCGCCAGTACTTAGTTTTACTAGCCGTTTAAAACTTGGCCCCACCTTCAATTGCCCAAAACCAGTCTGGAATTCCGGACCTCCCAAACGGATGAGGCAAGGGGACTACAAACCTCCCGAATCGATGAGGCAAGCCGATTAGGGCTACATCGCCGGGCGTTTGGTTCTTGGCAACCAAAATTGCCAGCTAGATCCGGACCACCACTCTAGCAATGACATAAAATCGACCCCACTTGCACTCCTCTTTTTTCAATTCTACCCGAGTGGGTATCCTCCCTTGCGAGCCTTTCCAAGCCATCATGTTCGCCTATGGTATTGCCTATCCACTCCAGCGCAGTATGAAATCCTCTCTTTGTTGTGTGTTTTTTTCGTTTAGCTCCTCTCTTATGGACTTAACCGTGAAGCATACCTTTGAGTCGGATGCCCAACCCCAAACGTCACACCAGTCTTTCATATTCCACCTCCTTAACAGGCTAAACAGACTACGAAATTCTGCCCATGCCTCCACCAAATTGGGATGAGTTTTCCAAGTCCAGTCCCAAACAACATTGCTGCCCAACTCCATTAGGGAGTGATTAACTATCCAAGAGTCTTCCCAAAATCTGACCTTATTACCTCTACCCATCTTGCACAACAACTTTTGCGAAACATTGACATTAAGTTTCACAAATTCCTTATTGATACCCTCTATAGTCTTCCAGATTCCTGAGCGTGTTTGGTTAACTGGAACGATACTTTTCTTCCAGGAGAGTCCATTTAATGCCTTAATCACTTTCACCCAAAGTTGGTTGCCAACTTCCCTTAGCCTCCACCACATTTCAGTAGAAGGGCTTCGCCTCCCTTAAACTTCCCAGCCCCAACCACCACATTTTCTGGAAGCTGCCATTTTCTCCAAACACCTCCACAAAATAACTTTTCGGCTAATGCCTTCCAAAGTGTTTATAATCTTGATAGGAGCCTTGTAAAGAGATAGGTAATATGTCGGTTCTAAAAGTAACATTTTTCGTATAGCTAGCATTACTCGTACTAATAAATTAATAGAGTTTTACACCACAAATATATTAAAGAACTGCTGCTCATATAGTCCATAACACATGTGAATTCAGTATCAAGTATCTACTTGTGTGTCATGCTTCAATTCCATTAGACCAGACGGTATGGGGGCCGGCTTAGGCCCGGCGCCGGTCCCCCACACCGCCCCCCCGGCCCGGCTAGTCCCAAACGTCTCCCACTCGCCGGTCTCGCCGTGCCTCCATTCTCTCACATATACATATACATACATACATATATATATATATATATATATATATATATATATATATATATATAGGATAAGGATCATGTGAGAAGTGATAGGCTAGTTGAGAAACTTGAGAAGCATTCTGGACCACACATTTTTCTAAGCCTTTCGTAATATACACATATGTATAGTTTAAAATTGACTATATACATATGTGTATAACTCAATATACATATATGTATATAGTCAATTTTAAACTATACATATGTGTATATGACGAAAAGCTTAGAAAAATGTGTGGTCCAGAATGCTTCTCAAGTTTCTCATATAGGGTGGACTTCTTTTAGGATCCCTACCCTATATATATATATATATATATATATATATAGAGAGAGAGAGAGAGAGAGAAAGTATAATGTACTTCAAGGCTTAACCTACATTAACATACATGACAAAAAATATAACGTGCGTTATTATCATAGAACGTGCGTGATTATAGTCCCATGCGTGATTATGTGGTCCCATGCGTGATTATGTGGGCCAATGTGTGATTATGTGGTCCCGTGCGTGATTATACACCTGATCCAACGGTTACCATTGTCTCCTACGTGATGTATGATAAGGCTTTTTGTATGTTAACCTTACTCTATATATATATAGGGGAGAGTTCATTGGGGAACACTAAAAAAGTGGGGAACAGGGGAACACTCTTAAAAATTATACTTAACATGTTAAAAAAAATGTTTTTCTAATTTTTTTTCAGCGGTTTTTCTTATAAATACAAGTAGAAACATTTTTGATAAAAAAAATCAAAAACTATAAATATAAAAAAATGTTTAAAAAACAGTTATATCTTATAAAATTAACTTAACATGTTAAAAATAATTTTTTTTTAAAAATTTTTCAGCGCTCTTTTCTTTATAAAAAAGTGGTGAAACTAGTCTAGCAAAAAAATTTATTTTTTCTAAAAAAACATTTTTTAGCCTTTTTTTTAATTATTTTTTTTAATATTTTTAGTTTTTGATTTTTTTTATTAAAAATACTTCTACAAGTATATATAAGGAGAAGCGCCGAAAAAGATTTTTAAAAAAAATTATTTTAACATGTGAAGTTAAATTTTTAAGAGTGTTCCCCTGTTCCTCACTTTTTTAGTGTTTCCCAATGAACCTCACACTATATATATATATATATATATATAGGACAAAGATCCGTTAGGAACCACCCTTTATTGCGAGAACCGCGAGAACCAGTGTGAACACAAACAGTAATACCTAAAAAAATCTAAAAAACACCCAAAAAATTTTTTTTTATTTTTTTCGCTACTTTTAGTATCCAAAAAAAAAACTTTTTTTTTTTAAATTTTTTTTTTAAAAAAAAAAAAATTTTTTTTGGCTACTAAAAGTAGCGATTTGAACATAAAAAATAGTAAAAAAATAAAAAAAAATTTTAGATTTTTTTTTTATTTTTTTAGATTTTTTAGGTTTTTTGGGGGGTTTAGTTTTTAGCATTTTAGCTTGGGGGGGGGGGAGGGTGGGGGGGGTTTAGGTTTTTGGGGGGTGGGGGAGGGGGGTTTAGGTTTTTTTGGGGGGGGGGGGGGGGTTAGGTTTTTTTTTGGGGGGTGGGGGGTGGGGGGGTTTAGGTTTTTTTTTTGGGGGGTGGGGGGTGGGGGGTTTAGGTTTTTGGGGGGTGGGGGGTGGGGGTTAGGTTTTTTTTAGGGTTTTTTTAGGTTTTTTTAGCTATTTTAGCTTGTGTTCACATTGGTTCTCGCGGTTCTCGTAATAAAGGTGGTTCTCGCATGAACCTTACCCTATATATATATATATATATATATATATATATATATATATATATATATATATATATATATATATATATATATATATATATATATAAAGGGGTTCATCCCCCACCCCCTTAGGTCCATCCCCTTCAAGCCCTCCTACATGACGGTTACGTGACGGCCCATCCCTTGAGGATGAGGCTCTCCATACCCTTCAGTCTTAGATAATGCTAAAAATCATGTCAAACAAGAAATCAATACATCATTACATCATGCTTCAATTACTCATATTAACTTTAATCCGCAAAAGAACTACGAACACATCTTTAACTGTCAAAATTCAATACACACATGACACGGACTCACTTTTTTTAATTTTCTTCATATACCTTAGTAAAAAATACACAATATATCGGTTAAGTTCAAAGTTCAAACAAGTTCCATTCCAACAAAAACCAACTCTTTTGAGTTACGTGTTCTAATATCTTCAAAAGAAATTATATTATACATAATTACTTTCTTTTATTTAGAAGCTTGAAACACCATTATAATAAGTAGAGAAAAACATACGGTCTTCTTTGGTGGGCTCAGTTCAGCACATGGTTTTGGTGCTTCTTAATTGGGTGGGTTAGGAAGTTGTTCTTACCATTAATCATTTGTTTTAGGAAGATCAAGCTATGAGTTCTACACCAGTCAATCTCATTTCAGAATGCTTCATCAAACCACTGGACGAGCTCTCACCTGAGGCAAAGCAGCCTATCCATTTCACACCTTTTGAGCTGGCCTGGCTCAACTTCAAATACTCCCAAAGAGGTCTCCTTTTCAGAAAACCACCTTCACCAGATTGTTTCTCAATAACCACTTTCTTGAATCACCTCCAACACTCTCTCTCCGCCACCCTCACTCATTTCTACCCGCTCGCCAGTCGTTTTGCCACTAGAAAACAAGAAAACCCACCTTCATATGTCATCTACTTGGATCCAGAAAACTCCCCTGGCGCCAAGTTTATTTACGCCAAGGCGGGAGCCACAGTATCCGACGTACTTGACCCACCCGACGTACCTTTACTTGTCCATTCGTTTTTTGATCTTAATAACGCCATTTGCTATGACGGTCACACATTGCCTCTGTTATCCATTCAGGTACAAAAGGAAGGAAAAATTACGAAATTGTTGGTTGACCAAGAGGGTTTTCAATTTTGTCACCCTCCTGCGTCCTTGGAAGGATCACTCAGCACGGGAAGAGTCTGCATGTTATGTTGATGTGTCTATGTCCCTAGAGCTGACACGTGTCTGACACGTGTTCGACAGACCACTCCCGTGCGTCGGCGGACCACTCCCGTCCATCGGCAGACCACTCCCATGCGTTGCGGACCACTCCCGTGCTTCGCGGACCACTCCTGTGCGTCGGCAGACCACTCCCATTTTGGCTGACTCTTCGGACATACCGACAGACCACTCCCGTGCGTCGCGGATCACTCCCGTGCTCAGAGATCCTTCCAAGGACGCATGAGAGTGGCAAAAATGAAAACCATGTTGGTCAAAAGACAAATTCGTAATTTTCCCATAAATGTTTGGTAATTATGGTTGATATTTATACAATGTAGATATTTACATAATCAACCGTCTACTATGACTAATTACAATGGGTCTAATAACACAGGTGACTGAACTTGTGGATGGAATATTCATCGGTTGCTCTTTCAACCACATGGTGACCGACGGGACCTCTTTATGGCATTTCATGGCTGCTTGGAGTGAGATATTTAGATCCGGAGGACAATCAGTTTCTCGTCCTCCGGTATTCAAGCGATGGGTGCTGGATGGATATGATCCTATAATCAATCTCCCCTACAACCATCAAGATCAGTTTATTGAACGATTTGAAAATCAAACCTTTAAAGAGCGATTCTTCAGTTTCTCCACAACGGCCATCTCCAAACTCAAAGCAACAGCAAATTCTGAATGCAATACGCAAAATATTTCAAGTTTACAAGCCGTGATCGCGCTTTTATGGAGGTGCATCACCCGTGCGCGATGTCTACCACATGATTGTGAAATCATTTGTTCGTTGATGTTTTCTACGCGGGCAAGGTTAAACCCACCTTTGTCGGATGATTATTTTGGTAACCCAGTTCACATTGTGGGAGGCAAAGCAACTGTGGGAGATTTGTTGGCTCATGGTCTCGGTTGGGCGGCTTTCTGACTACACGAAGCCGTGATAAACCACGATGATAAAGCAATCAAGGAAGAGGTTGAGTCATGGATAAAAAGTCCGGTGATATATAAACGGATTCACCTGTTTGGTGCAAACCTTGTGCGAGCTGCGAGCTCACCGAGATTTGACATGTATGGGTGTGAATTTGGATTGGGTAAAGCGCTTGCGGTTAGAAGTGGGTGCACTAACAAATGCGATGGGAAGATAACAATGCATCCGGGGCGAGAGGGTGGCGGTAGCATGGACGTAGAAGTTTGCCTTTTACCGGAATATATGAAAAATATTCAATCTGACCAAGAGCTCATGAGTTATCTAATGATAGACTAAGAGATGAGTCTGCTTCTGTTGGATCTGGTTTAGGATCGGTCCATGATGGGCGCTAAACCCGCGTTAACGAGTCAGTCACATTGTTAAGTGAATGTGTCTTGTTTGTTTCCGTATTTTCTGTTTATCATTGAATTGGTCTATTGAGTCTGTAAGCTATTTATGGCTCTTCCTTTATTGAATGAGATATCACTATTTTGAGAGTCTATTCATACTTCTTGCGATCTTTCAGTTTCGTTACTAGAAGCCAAAAAGAGGAACAAAATAATGGCTTCCAGCATCCATATGTATAACTTGACTCATAAGGTCAATATAACTAAATTCTAACTAAAGTTTCCATATGATTTTGATAACTTTAAAAACATTTAATATACCTTTAGCAATGTTTGTGGTAAATGAAAATTCTAAGTTTGACATCCAACCCTTCCGGGATCTCTAAGCTTGTCACCTACAAAACCATAAATACTTCACAAAGTTTCACACCCAATCCTCCGGGATCTTTAAGCTTGTCACCTAAAAAACTATAAATACTTCAAGTAGATATCACACCAGAAAAAAAATATAGTTCAGTAAGATTAAAACATTAGGATTAGGATCAATTACAAAGGATCCTTATTATAAGAAGTGTAACAAGGATTTATAAAGTGTCAAGTGTCCAATAACCTAAAAAAACCACTACACAAAAAAAAAAAAAAATTAACATCCACCATCACCAAAAACCTAACCCCCCCCCCTCCCCCATCACCCACCCCAAAAAAAAAAAAAAAAAAAAAAAAAATTACCGGGAGGTGGGGGTGGGTGTTTAGTTTTTTTTAGATTTTTTTTAGGTTTTTTTTTGGGGGGGGGGGGGGTTAGGTTTTAGGTTTTTTTGGAGTTTTTTTTTGTGAGGTATAGTTTTTTTTTTTTTTTTGCCCGAGGGGTGGGGGGTCGGGGATTTACGTTTTTGGGTGGGGGGGGGGGAGTTAGGTTTTTGGGTGGTGGTGGGGTGGGGTGGGGTGGGGTGGGGATGAGTGTTTAGGTTTTGGGTGGTGATATAGTGGGTTTAGTTTAGGTTATTGGACACTTGTCACTCTATAAATCCTTCTTACACTTCTTACAATTAAAAGTCTTTGTAGAATAACTTAACCCTAAAACATTATACGTTTCGGATAAAAAAAGCCTGTGTCACATGTTGTTTCAATATTGGTGCTTCTCCTTTTAAGAGCAAGTGCCATATGTTGTTCTTGAGATAGAAGTGCATCTGGATCAATCCTTTTTCTATATCAAGAATTCTAAGACCTTTTAGTAAAGACATGCTATGTGGAAGATGACTTAAAATTGCATGCATCAGATTTAACTCTTCCAAACATTTTAAATCTCCTAGGTTCTCCGGTAATTTATCAAGCTCATAACACAAAGAAAAGTCAAGTTGTTTGAGATGTTTTAGCTTACAAACGCTACCTGAGAGATGTTTATCTTTTGAATTTGTTATATTTAGTTTTTCTAAACATTCCAGTTGACCAATGTCTTTAGGCAATTCCTCTATGCCACATCTTGTGAGGTTAAGAACTAAATGTTATAAATTACAAATCCTTCCCAGGAGACTCTTGAGCATTGTACATTCCAAGAGATATTGATAAGTGAGTTCTTAAAGTTTTTCAATAAGACATTTCTTTGTGTTTTATGGCCATTGCGTTTTTAAATTAAGACATTTCTTTGTGTTTTTGGTCCATTGTGTTTTAGAAAAAAGTCATTTTTTACGTTTTTTCCATTGCGTTTTACACAACTGGGCTTTCGAAAAAAAATTCGAAAATATAGTAATAGTATACTCGTTTTAAAGATTAAAAAACGCTCGTTTTTTGTGTAATTTTTATAAAAAAAATAATGTCGTATGAAAGAGTTATTAACGTTTAAAAAATGAGGGGAATTGGAGGAGAGAGAAACTATTGTCCTGGATTGACTAGAATGTCTCTACACAAACCCACGCACCTCCTTTTATTTTTCTTCAATTTCACTCATTTAATTAATCTTAGCTTTTGATTAAATCAACTGATAGTCAATATCACTTCCTAGCCTTCCTACCCAAAAAAAACTTCTTATTATATCCTAACCCCTTGGGATCTAATGAATGATGATATATGTATTTGATTCAATTAAGGAGAAGAAGAATCAGGAGTATGGGTGAGGGGTGATGCATCCATTGATTTAGATGAGGGAATCTATATGGATGAACGGAGGGGATGTTCAATTAGACGGTGATAAGTTTATATAGGGGTAAATGGAGGAGCGTATGAGAGAGAAATGTCTGTAAACTGAACGAACGTGGTGAGAGAATGATGGAAACTGCTAAACTGTCGCGCCCTAAAAAAACTGTCAAATTTTGGGAATTAATATGGCTGAGATTTAATCTCACAAATAACTGCCAAGATTGAATGGCCAAGATCATATCAAAATCAGTTATTTTTGTCAAAATTGGCAGTTTCTTAGCTGCAAACAATATAGTAATAATTACCACTTACCTGGAAATCATACCCACTAACTTCCAATGCTTATTAAAAACAAGAAAATATTAAGTGTAATCTATGTATTATATATTATAAAATATCTTAAAATACATACACTAACCACTTTTTCTTATATAACACGAACTTTTTTTTCTTTTATCAAGTTTGTATTTTTATGTATCTACTCCATTTTTGTATGTTTGTACTTTTTCTTTTATCAACTTTGTATTTTTATGTATCTACTCCATTTTTATATGTTTGTTTTATTTAAAAAAAATGTTAGGTGTATATGTTTTATCAAGTTTTTAGTTTTATGTATCTACTCCATTTTTTGTATGTTTGTTTTATTTAAAAAAATGTTATGTGTATATGTTTCAAGATATTTATAATGATACAGTGGTTGGGTTAAATTTGCTTATGTATTTTATAGCTATACTAGCCTAAGACCCCGCGAGCTTCGCGGGTGGCTAAACACCAACTAAACACATAGAATAATTTGAACTTAGAAGCGTTAAAGTGTGATTTGTTAAGCCTAATATTTTGAGACAGTTGAGCACGTCCCAATAGTACATCTACATAATGTTCGTTACAAATTAAGTTTTTGTCAACTAAACCTTCATGATGTTTTCATGATGTCTTCTTTAACTCCACTATCGCATTCATCCTCTGACATTATCAATTCCAATCAGGACGACCTAGAAATTAAAGCTCTATTGCTAGATTATTAAAAAGAGTTAATTAATGTTTTCATCCATGTGGTTTGTCAAAAATCACTATTTCAGTCCATTAGTTTAAAAATTGCGATTTCAGTCCTTGTGGTTTCACTTTCGTAACCATTTCAGTCCACCTCGTAACCATTTCAGTCCCTGTACTTATAGAATAAATGGATTGAAATGGTTATGAAAGTGAAACCACAGGGACTGAAAATGGTCACGAAAGTGAAACCACACGGACTGAAATCGCAATTTTTAAACTAATGGACTGAAATAGTGATTTTTAACAAACCACAGGATGAAACAGTAATTAACTCGAAAGAGTTAATTACTGTTTTATATACATGAAATTAATTTGAAAAAAAGAGATTCTTACTTAAGTGTAAGAACAACTCAAACAGGTTCTAAGAGATATCAACTCAAACGGGTTCTAAGAGAATCTAGCAATGACCAAGAGAGATTAATGCAACATTTGGAAAAGCGAACATAAGTGAGCTTAATGCAACAATATGCAAGCCACATACAAATGAAATTACTTTACAAAACATCAACTTCTAGCAAGCCCTATAATGTCAGTAAGGGGCCACAACAATTACCATATATGTTAGACAATTAGACAAGTGGCCATGATAGACTAAGTACTGACAGCTGTTTACTACTTTTTTAATCATGAGATCTTTTCTGTTGATGGCACTAAGTGTAAGGGTGAGCGGGGCACTACGCGGTTCACCCAACTCACGCCCCGTCATACCCCGCGGACACGTAACCCGGTAGTGGGCTGGCTCCGCGGACACGTGTCACCAAATGCCCAACCCAAGCCTCAACCCCCGCCCCACCATACCCCACGGCCTTAGAGCATCCCCAATAAGGGATGTTTTTTCATATTTTTTCTAATGCCAAGGTGGCACTTGCCCAACCAATCCCCATCTTTCTCTCACTTGCCCCTCTCACAAACACATTTCTTCTCTCTCTCCTCTCTTCTCTCTCCTCTCTCCTCTCTACACTCACATAACTTTTCTCTCTCCATTTTTTCTCATTCTTCACCACAAACATCTCTACACCCTCTCTCCTCCACATCACTCTCTCTCTCCCTAAAAACACCAACAAATCCTCCTATTGTGGATGCTCTTACCGCATAAGGGAGAGAGAGAGAGAGGGAGAGGGTGGCCCACCATATCTCTCTCTCCTCCACATCACTTTCTCTCTCCCTAAAAACACCAACAAATCCTCCTATTATGGATGCTCTTACCGCATAAGGGAGAGAGAGAGAGAGGGAGAGGGTGGCCCATCATATTTTCAACCAATCAAGTTATTTTACTTTTTTTTCTTTTTGAATAAAAAAACAAGTCTCCTAAGATAGGAGTGCCGCAATCAAATTGAGGGTGTGAGGGGAGTTAAGGGGAGAGTTGACGTGGCGCGTGCTGATTGTTTTTTTGTAAGAGAGGTCACTCCCCCCATACTATGTTCCTGAGACTCATTTAACAGGGGGAGGGAAAAGAGATGAAAATATGAAAAACCATGTTCCCGAGTTTCATTTAACATGGGGAGGGGAGGGAAAATGTAAGAAAATATGACCAAATATGACCATATATATATTCATCCTCCCAAATTGGAGAGATTAGGAGAGAAAATTTTCCTTCCCCTCACCTCCCCCTGTTAAATGACTCGGGAACATAGTGTAAGAGAGGAGTGTCCCTCTCACCCTAATCAGTAGAAAAAGCTTGCAAGTTTTGAGTTATCAACAATGATTTCAGAGACTTTAGCTACAAACAGGGTTGGAATTACACCAAGGTCATCTTGGTATCAAACATAAGAAAGAAACATGACACAAATCAAATAATACAACGACCAAGGTCATCACAAACTTAAGAATAGTTTTATTTCGCCCATCCAGCTTCCACTAGTTCCCGCTTTAATCCTTCACAAAGTTTCACATCCAATCCTCCGGGATCTTTAAGCTTGTCACCTACAAAACCATAAATACTTCAAGTACATATCACACCAGGAAAAAAATTATAGTTCAGTAGCCTGTGTCACATGTTGTTTCAATATTGGTGCTTCTCCTTTTAAGAGCAAGTGCCATATGCTGTTCTTGAGATAGAAGTGCATTTGGATCAATCCTTATAAATGTATGCATCAGATTTAACTCTTCCAAACATTTTAGATCACCTAGGTTCTCGGGTAATTTATCAAGCTCATAACACAAAGAAAGGTCAAGCTGTTTGAGATGTTTTAGCTTACAAACGCTATCTGAGAGATGTTTATCTTTTGAATTTGTTATATTTAGTTTTTCTAAACATTCCAGTTGACCAATGTCTTTAGGCAATTCCTCTATGCCACATCTTGTGAGGTTAAGAACTCCTAAATGTTACAAATTACAAATCCTTCACTACAAGAAAAAACCCCTATAGGGAGGACACCTATAGGGACAACAAAGGTCCTCTCTATAGATCACCCTATAGAGACGACTTGTCGTTTCTATAGGGTTTTCGTATCTTTTAAAATAGGCTACCTTATAGAGACGACATATCCTCTCTATAAAGTGAAAATAATTTTTTTTTCTTTTTTTTTGTTGAATTGGAAACTTTAAAAAAACATTTTAACTTATAGAGACGACATGTTGTCTCTATAACTTTAAATATTTTTCTTTTAATTTAATTTTATTAATGATCAATATGTATGAAAATTAAAATAAAACTAAAAAATAAATTTTAACCTATAGAGACGACATGTCGTCTCTAACAAGTTTGACTATTCAAAAAATTATTTAAATTTAGGCGGCATAATTTCCCACCATTCCAAATTTTTTGTGAGAAAAAAAGGCTAACCTATAGAAAGGACATATCGTCTCTATAGGGAAACATAATTTTGTTTTGTTTTTTTAGTTTTGGTTAATAAATAATTTATTTTTTATTTTTAACTAAAAATGTATATAACCCTATAGAGACGACATGTCGTCTCTAAAATGTTTGAAATAAAAATTTTAAAAAATAAATAAACTAAACTTTAGAAAGGATATATCGTCCCTAAAATGTTTGAAATAAAAAATTTTAAAAAATAAATAAACCAACCTATAGAAAGGACATATCGTCTCTATGGCGAATTGTTTTGTTTTTTAATTTTGGTTAATAAATAATTAAAAATACTAAAATGTTATTCGCATATAGAGACAACATGTCGTCCCTAATAAAAAAAATTAAGTTTATTAATTTATTTTTTTTAACCAAAAAAATATATTTAATCCTATAGAGACGACATGTCCTCTCTACAATATTTGAAATAAAAATTATCAAAAGTAATAAACTAACCTATAGAAAGGACATATCGTCTCTAAAATGTTTGAAATAAAAATTATCAAAAATAAATAAACTAACCTATAGAAAGGACATATCGTCTCTAAAATGTTTGAAATAAAAAATTAAAAAAATAAATAAACTCTACAGAAAGGACATATCCTCTTTAAAATGTTTGAAAGGTAAAAAAAATCATTTAGGAGGCAAAATTTCCCATGAATTCATGAAAGTTTTAAAAAAATTAACTAACATATAGAAAGGACATGTCCTCCCTATAAGTAAAATTAATTAAATTCAAAAAAATATTCTAGAGACGACATGTCGTCCCTATTTCTTATTTTATTCAATTATATAATTATCACTTTATTAAGTAATAAACAATTAGGTTCTATAATAAAATTAATTTTATTTGGTTTATTAGATGTATTTGAACTTATATATATATATATTATGAATACTACATAAATATAATTTTAAATAAAATACATAAATTTAAAAGACCTACATACTAAAATATAAAAAACACGTAATATCAAACATAATAAGATATTTAATTTCATCAAACGAGCAATCTGCATTCGATGAACGCCCGTCTTCCTATTGATATGTGTATATGTTATGTGTTCGTATATATGTGTATGTGTGTTAGTGTATGTATGTGTGTGTATGTGTTGTATGTATGTGTGTGTATGATGTGGGTGTGTATGAGTAGTATGTGTGTATATATGTGTGTATGTGTGTATGTATGTACGTACATGTGTGTGTATGTATGTATGTATGTACGTGATGTATGTATGTTTGTGTGTGTGTGTGTTTGTGCTAGGGGTACAAACGAGTCGTGCGACTCGCGAGCTGCACGAGATCAGCTCGGGATAAAGCTCGAAACGAGTCGAGTCTTGTCGAGCCCGTGCCGAGCCTGAGCATAAAATAAAGCTCGTTTATTTATCGAGCCTGACAGGTGAAGCTCGTCAGGCCTGTTCTTGAGCCTTAGTGTAATATTTGTTCTTTATAAATATTTAATTGATCTTGATAAACTACTAACGAGCCGAGCTCGAGCTCTCACAAGTTAATTGATCTCAAGCTTTGTCCAGCTCAGGCTCATGTATGTGTGTTCGTGTTTGTGCGTTTGCGTATAGGGTTATTGGATTTTATCACCACTAACTATTGACTATTTGTCGCCGCAACCTCCAACTATCACTTTGACGCCCTGACCGTTGCTTAACATTTAGTGTGTTTTGTCACCACCTCGTTAATTGATCACTAACTTTTGATATTGGTACTATACTTTTGGGGGTGTCATATGGACCTTAGGAAGTTTTAGGGATCGTAGGACACCCTAAATGTATAGTAACAAGATCAAAAGTTAGTAATTAGTTAACGATGTGGTGACATAACACACTAAGTGTTAAGTTGGGGGTGACGGACGTCAAAGTGATAGTTGAGGGTGGCAGCAGACAATAGCCAATAGTTGGGGAGATGATAAAATCCAATAACCTTTGTATATATGTATGTGTGCATGTGTTAGTGTGCGCGTGCGTGTGTGTATATGTAATTGTGTACGTGTGTGTATGTGTATGTGTTATTGTACGCATGTGTGTATGTGTATGTGTATGTGTATGTGTATGTGTACGTGTACGTGTACGTGTACGTGTACGTGTATGTGTTAGTGTTAGTGTGCATGTGTGTGTATGTATATGTATGTATTTATGTGTACATATGTGTGTGTTAGTATAGGCATGTATGTATGTGTTAGTGTATTCATGCGTGTGTCTGTGTATGTAATTGTATGTGTTAGTGTACACGTGTGTATGTGTTAGTGTGCATGTGTACGTATGTGTATGTATGTATGCGTATGCGTATGTGTATGCGTGCATCCCCTTTGACCACCTTTTGGTTGCACGAACCCGATCGTCACTATAAGCCCAATTAAGTTTATTCATTTATTTTTGTTTTTTAACTAAAAATATATATTTAAACCTATAGAGACGATATGTCGTCTCTAAAGTATTTAAAGTATTTAGAGGAGTGAGACTACCTGATGGTTACGGGTCAAACTTTAAAAGTAAGGTTTCTTCTAATAATTCAAATATAACCGGGTTAAAGTCTCATGATTATCACATCCTCATGCAACTATTGCTACCAATAGGGGTTCGAGCAGGTCTACCTTCAGATGTTTCAACAGCAATCACTAACCTTTACATCTTCTTTAAAAAAATATGTGCACGATCTTTACATGTGGAGGACATGCGAAAAGCACAAAAGGAAGTGGTTAATATATTATGCAATTTGGAATTGATATTTCCTCCGGTATTTTTTGACATAATGATCCATCTAGTTGTTCATTTACCGGAAGAAGCTATTCTTGGTGGGCCTGTCTTTATGAGATGGATGTATCCTTTTGAAAGATACATGAAAAAGCTAAAGGGCTATATCGGAAACAAAGCCAAACCCGAAGGCTCAATAGCAGAGCGTTATATTGCAGACGAAGCATTGACATTTTGCTCAATGTATCTTGAGGGTATGCAAACCAAATTCAATCGCCCTGATAGAAATGCAAATGCTGGCATTCCGAAGAGGCAGTTGCATGTGTTTTCATCACAGTGCCGACCAACTTCAAAGAAGCAAGTTAGAATACTTTGTCCAGAGGCCAAAAAATCATTAGAATGGCTTGTATTGAACAATTGCGATGAAATTAAAGATTACAAATCGTAAGTATTTTTTTTAACTTTCTTTTTTGTTATTATGATAAACTAATTTGAAGTTTTTGTCTCCCATCCAGCAAATTTGAATCTGATTTTCTGGAGGGCAATATGAAAAAAGAATTTTCCACTTGGTTTAAAAATAAAGTGAATCTTTCTTCGTCATCATCTATGTCTTTCGACTATACCAAGGAATTAAGGGCATTGGCACATGGCCCATTGAAAGCGTATTCCTACACCGCTTGCATAGTTAATGGTGTTAAATTTGTGGTACACGATCGTGATGTCGAAAAGGCTACTCAGAACAGTGGCGTTGTTTCAATAGGAGAAGATGGTACTACATTTTATGGTCAACTAGAGGATATCATAGAGTTGATTTATATAGATGGTTACTCAGTTGTACTATTTTGTTGTAAATGGTTTGACACGTCAGGTGCGAGATTAAAAAAGAAAAACAATATCACGACTATCGACATTAGCCGTAAATGGTTTGCTGGTAATGCATGGTATGACGATGAACAATATATTTTAGCCACACAAGCTAAACAAGTGTTCTATCTCCAAGATCCTTCTTCTCGAACCACCAACAATTGGAGGGTTGTAGAAGACGTTCACCATCGAAAACTTTGGGATCATCCAAGTATGAGTGTTGTTAATGAGATAGATGTACTACACGACACTCAATCATCTGATTTTAACTTGGTTGTCGACTCGAGCTATGAAGTTGGTGAACCAAGTGCACGACTCGTTGATGATGAGACAAATGTCTTACGAGACACTCAATCAATCCAATGTAACTTGGTTGTCGACTTAGGCTGCTTGCCCATGAGGACACCTATTGTCCCGATTGTGGACGATGAAATGGTCGTTGATGATGATGAAGATGACATGTACACTTTAGACAAGGATGAGGAAATGAACGAGGATAAGGACGAAGATGAGGAAGAAGAAATGAATGACGATAAAGACGGCGATGATCGTCTAAACACAATTTATAATAGTGATGATTCTTATTGAATGTATGTCTATTATTTATTTTTTGTTAAATTGTTAAAATTTGTGATTTATGTTTATTGTTTCTTAAACCCATCTGAATGTATCTTTATAGTTTAATTTTGTTCAAACTGTTAAAATTCATCATTTATGTTTACTGTTTAGTTACTTTACATTGTTTGTTTTTTTTTGAAGGAATGGCCGATGTTGCACGATCACACGGGGGGACGGTGGGAACGAACGTCCTAATCGGAATTCAAAACGGATCCGGACAGGTTGCGAGTCATGTAAGTTAATTGTTCAAACCTTTACTATAAATATAGGTATTAATACGATTCTTGTTTTTATTAATTTTTGGGTTTCGGGTCGGGTCGGGTCGGTTCTTGAACACAAGAAAATCCAACCAAACCAGTGAAATAAAAATGTCCAAGTTAAATTAAAAGAAAAAAATTAAAGTGCAGGTTGTGCAAATGTACAAGTTAAATTAAAAGAAAAAAATTAAAAAAAGTTACTGTAGCACAGATTTGACATAGCACCATTTGACGGATGCGACAGTAACCATAAGTTTTTTTAATAATATTTATAATAACATATTCTGTAGTCATAGTTGTTTTTTTTAATAATATTTATAAAAAAAGTTACTGTAGCACATATTTGACATCACACCATTTGACGGTTCTAATGCCACTAGATAGTGTTTAATCGGAATCCGTTAATATCTTTCCTATGACTTCCTAGTTTCAAGAGACTATGTATTTGAACCTTTTCCGGGAAAATGAATACAGTGGTTACAAAATCATTGTCCGTTAATATCTTTCCATTTTTTTTTGTTCCTTTTATGCTGATTTATACACTTTACATATAGTTTTAATGAGGCCCTGGTTGTTTTTGTTAATTTACTAACTTTGTTGTTTTATTTGTCAATGTAGCACAATCTAAGAAAACACGTGGAAAGGCGAACAACAAAAAATTATATATTAAATTTAGAAACAACAAAAATCAGCCACTACCCGTTGAGATTAGTATAAGGGGGGGTCAGTATAAATTTGTCGGAGATAATGCCCAGGATATTATACGGATGATATCAAATGAAGTTGCAAGGGTTGCTCCTTTTTATCACCGTACTTGGCAGCGTGTTCCAGATGAAACAAAAAGAGATATATATACCACAATTTATGTAAGTTTACGATCTAATAGTTATTTTAATTCGTATTCTTAATTTTTATATGTTTTCTAATTACTACTTTTTGCAGCAATATTTTGATCTTGTTTCGTTTGAAGACACAAGTGAGTGGCCAGGTGTACAGCTCGGAATTCAGGCCGAGTGTCAAAGAAGCTACTCGACACGGAAATCGAAATATAAGTCACATTATGATACATATGAAGATGTTGAAACTGCAAAGAATAATCCGCCGGACGACTTTGCATCTGAACCAGAAAGGTGGATTGAGATTATTGATCGGTTGTACCAAGATCCGAGATATATAAACCAATGTGAAAAAAACAGACAAAATAGAACAAAATTGCGCTATACAAGTTATCATGGAACTCAGTCATATGCGCAAAAACGACATATGCGGGTAAGTTGTATCCAAATATGTATTAAGTGTCATATTGAAATTGTATTAATAGTATGTTTGATGTTTACAGCTGCCCGGGCACACAAATCCTATTGAAGGTTTTAAATCATCCCACAGGAAAGAAGACACGGGATGGGTAAACGAGACCGCATCATTGGACCATGTAAGCAAAAAAAACTTGAACGAAAAATGCATTAGTATGCTACTGTTACATATTTATGCAGTATTTATTGCACACAAGGGTAAATTTGTCTTTTTCTATTTTAAGGACTATTTGTGCAATAAATCAGGTATCTTTTTTCTTCTTATATATATCAGATTTTCTTTTCTGACCTAATTTTCCTGCATTTTAATCCATTCAACTCGTTCTTCATGTTGAAATCTGTATGTTTTCAAGTGTTTTTGATCGAAAACTTGCTTATAGTTCGTGTAGATATGCGCACTTCATGTATAGCATCTAGTCTGATTGCGTTTACTGTTTTAGTGATTTTCTATGCTAATATGTTAAATTTGTTGGATGATTACATGATTTTGCACTAGATGCTAACTTTTAGGTGATAATTTGATAGAAGTGATGAAGTCGTATATTGTTACGCTGTTGATTTTTCGGATTCGCTCTATTCGCAGGAGTAACGACTTGCTGAGATGCAGCTGGCGTGTTACGAAGATGCGATAGAGCGAATCCGAAAAATCAACAGCGTAACAATACACAGCTTTGTCACTTCTATTAAATTATCAACAGCGTAATAATACTTCAAGATATGTGCATCTGATGTTTTTATTCAAGTCCCTTGTGCATCTGATGTTTTTTTTTTCAAAGTGCCATGTGCATCTGATGTTTTTTCTTTGTGTAATTGCGTATCTAAATGCTGCAATTCTAGAATCAAAGTGCCAAATTTGCAGTCAAACCAGTTCTGACCCGGACCCGTTTCGACCCGAAACCCGTTCTGACCCGAACCCGTTCCGACCCAAACCCGTTTTGACCCAAACCAAAACAACCCTTTTTTTAATTGACCCGTTTTTACTCGAACCCGTTTTGACCCGAATCTGTTTTGACCCATGACCCGATCCGACCCGACCCGACCCATTTGCCAGGTCTAGAGTTAATATAAACTTTTAGTTGTGCGGTTTGTTGCTAGTAAGGGTGATTTGTTGAAATTTGCGAATTATTATTGCTTAGTATTTATAGTTCAACAGGTTGGTTATTCATTTTATAGTGGTAATGCTTCCGAAATTTAGTAAAAAGTTGACATAGGTTTATTCTATATATTGTTTATGCAGGAAAAGATTCTAGCAGAAGCTCGAAGGATGGAACGTGATGTTGGTGATTTATCACCAAATGATCAAATTGAATGTATGAAAAACGCTCTAGGGGAAAGGCATGGTCATATAAAAGGTGTTGGACATGTGGTGAGAAAGCCAACCCCGGAGGTGTCCTCAGGTAGACAACTCACCCCACGAGAATATTGGCAACAAAATGTTGGTAATGTAATTGAAGAAAATATTGCAAAACGAGTGGAAGAACAAGTACAAAGAAATGAACAAGAGTTTCATAGACGAGTTGAAGAGCAAGTTCAAAGACAAGTTAACCAACAATTGGCACAATTGCAAGAAGAGATGCGGCAACAATTTAACCAACAATTGGAAAAAATTACAAGTACTTTTAAAAGAAAGGAGCAAGTTATAAATAGACAATTTCGACTTCTACCTGGTAATCGTGGTGATAGTAGTGGTAGGCGTGATTATAGGGGTGATAGTAGTGGTAGTCGTGATGGTAGTGGTAGTCGTGATGGTAGTGGTGATGATGAAGATGATGGTTAGCTACTTAGTTTAGTTTGTGTTATGTTGGTATGTGATTTAGATTACTTTGTTTTGTAATGCATGTTTAATGTATGACATTTAGTTGTGTAGTTTTGTTTAACAGGTTTAAATTTGTTTAATTATTGGTATTTTTTGTTTAAAAACCTGGAAAAACAAAATTTTTAATATTTTATTTTTTTTTATTTTTTTTTATTTTTTAAGACTTATAGAGAGAACATGTCGTCTCTATAGCTAAAAACAATATTTGACATTTTTTCAAAGAAAATCTTATAGAGACGACATGTTGTCTCTATAAGTGAAAAATTTATATTATTTTATTTAAAAGAATATCCTATAGAAACGAAAAGTCGTTTCTATCGGTGAAAAAGTTGAAATTATTTTATCTATATTAAAATCCTATAGAGACAATAAGTCGTCTGTATAGGTGAAAATCTGTTTTTTTATTTTTTATAAAGAAAAACATATAGAAAGGATAAGTCGTCTCTATATGGCTTATATGATTTTATTTTTATTTTTTATGAATAACCTATAGAGACGACATGTCGTCTCTATAGATGATTTTTTTTATAAAGAAAAACCTATAGAGACAACAAGTCGTCTCTATAGGGCTTAAATGTTTTTTTTAGTTTTTTAAAGAGAACCTATAGAGACGACATATCGTCTCTATAGGGTTATAAAAATTATTAGAATAAACATTTCTTTTATTTACTAAATATTAAGTTTGATTTTTAATTTTTTTTTGCACAAACTTGTAGGGACGACATGTCGTCTCTACAAACTATTCTACAGCAACGACACCTTTAGAGACGACTTTTGAAACCTATAGGGACGAGGCTGTAGAGACAAATGTTATAGAGACGATATGTCGTCTCTATAGGTGAAAAAGGCCTATAGAGACAACATGCCCTCTCTATAAGCTGAAAAAATGTCCTCTCTATAAGGTTTTTTTCTTGTAGTGCCTCCCAGAATCTCAGGAGACTCTTGAGCATTGTACATTCCAAGAGATATTGATAAATGAGTTATTAAGTTTTTCAATAAGACATTTCTTTGTGTTTTCTAACCATTGCGTTTTAGAATTAAGACATTTCTTTGTGTTTTTGGTCCATTGCTTTTTACGTAATTGGGTTTTCGAATTTTTTTTCAAAAATATAGTAATAGTATACTCGTTTTAAAAATTAAAAAACGCTCGTTTTTTGTGCAATTTTTATAAAAAAAATAATGTCGTATGAAAGACTTATTAACGTTTAAAAAATGGGGGGAATTGGAAGAGAGAGAAACTATTGTCCTCGATTGACTAGAATGCCCATACACAAACCAACGCACTTTCTTTTTTTTTCTTCAATTTCACTCATTTAAACGTGTAATCATACCCATTGCTCTTCCCTTTCTTAATTACCACTTACCTGGAAATCATACCCACTAACTTCCAATGCTTATTAAAAAAACAAGAAAATATTACGTGTAATCTATGTATTATATATTATAAAATATCTTAAAATACATACACTAACCACTTTTTCTTATATAACACGAACTTTTTATTTTATCAAGTTTGTATTTTTATGTATCTACTGAATTTTTGTATGTTTGTACTTTTTCTTTCATCAACTTTGTATTTTTATGTATCTACTTCATTTTTATATGTTTGTTTTATTTAAAAAAAATGTTAGGTGTATATGTTTCAAGACGAACTTTTTCTTTTATCAAGTTTTTAGTTTTATGTATCTACTCCATTTTTGAATGTTTGTTTTATTTAAAAAAATGTTATATGTATATGTTTCAAGATATTTATAATGATACAGTGGTTGGGTTACATTTGCTTATGTATTTTATAGCTATATAAAGTATTTATTTTGTTTCTATACGGAAATTTTATTACATGATAATATTTCTAATAAACAATTCACCTTTACCTAACATGGTTTATTTATCCACTCAAACTAGAATTACTAGCCGCCACAATACGACGGGGATTCTTTAGTTATAACTAAATCGATTTAGGACACGCATGTTATGTTGGACCTGTCAAACAGGAAAAATAGACGATGTAAAAACGTTCACCCACACACGCACGTTGCGTCGTGTTAACTCGTAAAATTTAAAACGAAATGTGAAAATGCTAAACCATAGACGCACGTTGTGATGTTTTAAGTCACAAAATTTAGAACGAAGCATAAAGAGAAAAATTTGCGGAAAATGAAAACTATAAAGGACCAAAGTTGAAAGTAAAAAAGTTGTGTGGATAGATTGCAAAAAAATAAAAAGTTTTGTGTTAAAAGTAAAAAAACAAATAGTTTTTTGTTAAAAGTAATTTATGAAATTCTTTTGGGTAAAAAGTAAAAAAAATCAGTTTTTTTTTTTTTTTTTGAAAAACCCCCAAAGTCAAGGTTACAACAACCATAGGCATAACCATTTTTTCTTTGAAAAAACTCCAAAGCCAAGATTACAATATATAAGTAAAAAAAATCAAAGTGGTTAAATCGCAAAAGATGGAAACGTTTGAATTAGAAGTAAAAAATCAAATTAATCAGAATGGTTAAATTACCAAAGATTAAAACTTTAAACTTAAATTGTCAAAGATTAAAATTTTAGTGTTAAAAAGGAAAGAAAGATTAAAAATTTTAAACTTAAATTATCAAAGATTAAAATTTTAGGGTAAATTGTTAAAGATTAAAACTTTAGGGTTAAAAAGGAAACAAAAATTAGAAGTTTAAATTTAAATTGTCAAACACTAAAACTTTAGGATTAAAAAGGAAAATTTTCATTTTTTTTGAAAGACTCCCAAAGCTAAAGGTACAACCTTTTATGCACATATAACGTGTTTATTTATAGGTTAATAATATGTCATTCCTTACGCCACATAAACTGATTTTGAAATAATTGTACCAATGTTTTAAAAACCGTTTTTTAACTTATATCGGATTGAGCTAAAAAAATGGTTCAACCGGTTAAACCGTATCATACCGGGTTGCCTAGTTAACTATAGATTTTGTACATTAAGTACTAGTATAAAAAACATCATCAAGCTAATAATTCAATTGTTTTATATACTAAAAAGGAATTGGCAGAAGGGTTGTTTCAGTTTCGCACGTGGATCCACAACAAATGCACTTTCATCGGCCACTAAGATTAAGCCAGCAACACCAGTTCTCTTCCAACCCAACAATAACAATTCACTACCATCACCATCTCTTACTTGACAAGTAACAACAATTCAAAGAAAAAGTTAAGAAATATTACCCATGAAAATGAAACCGGAAGCATGATGAAGATGAACCGCTTAAGATGGATAGAACGTGAATGATGCTTTAGGATTTTGATCATTTTTACGTCTGTGAGGGAAGCCAAAACGGTTTACGGTTAAAGTTGCAGATGGGCCATTAAAAAGCGTAAAAAACCAAAGTTTCCAACCCAAAAAATTACCTTGGGCCGGTACCGGGATATATTACGGTTCAAACCGGTATACCAGGTTTTACCGCCGGTACAACTCTTATGTTGTTTCACTAATTTACCGGGATGTTTCGTACCGGATTTACATCCGAGACAGGTAATATCGGTAATACCAGTCGGTATTACCGGTTTTTAAAACATTGAATTGGACTATTGCAGAGTTTATAAATGTTGATTTCAATATGTTTGGAGTATACATGTAACACCCCGAAAACGGGTTTGGTAATCAAAACTCCTTTAATACTAAAAGACGGGTAAAGTACCGTTAGTAGTAAAAATAACCCGGTAAATATTTGGATTTAAATAAGAAATCCTAATATTAAATACGAGCGAATCATACTTTTAAGGAATTGAATTTATAAGGGCCCTAGTTACCGGGACTTAAAAGTAAAACGAGTTTTTAAATTACCGAACCTACTAAGCTGACTAGGAATAATTCTAACCTAGTTAGATAGTGACTTATGAGTGGGTTAAAACACTTAAATTATGAACTAAGGAAAAAGGAGAGGCCAAACTTGTTAAACTTGAAACTTGATTTATTTAAAACAAGAATTAAAACACACCAAACACCCACTTAGGGGTGTCTGGTCGATTAAGAAGCAGGGGGCGACATGGGTTTCCTTCAAACCATAAAATCCTCACAAAACTCACAAAATGAAGCCTCTAATCAAGTCTAAATCGAATTTCAAGCACAAATTCATGATCACCTAGTTGAAAGGATCATAAGGTATGTAAAATTGTGATATTTTGATCAATATTAAATTCTAGGTTATTTGTAAGAAACTGAAATTGAGCTTGATTATGTCATGCATGGATGAATCTTGAAGTAATATGATGTCTAGGAGTAAACCCTAGTCAATAACATGTTGGATTATTGGATAATCTATGAAATTCATGATGATCCATTGATAAGTTAAATGGGTTTTGTAAATTTAGATGAACACAAGAATCATGACTACCGAAAGTGGTGTTACTTGATTACTATGAAATGATTTTGAGATTAGTATGCATGTTTGACATGATGAAATCGATATGTATGTTTATATTGGGCAAAATATCAAGTTATGAACTTGGTTTTAATGATGTAAAATTATACCCGTTAGGTGTTCGTTAAAATGCCTAAATGAAAGATAAATGTGGAAAATCGGACAAAAACGCATGCTTGATGGATATGGCAAATTATGCGTTAAGACTTATAAAAAGGGTTCTAAACGGATTGTGAATTGAACTCTTTAGGCAAGGAATCCGGATCGTCAAGTGGACAAGCCGGTGGAAATACGCGTTTGAAAAAGGTGCTTAAAAGGTACGTAACTACGATTCCGTTACGTTATGCTTGATTCCGTATTTTCGCTAGTAGACTTTAAATTAGCATAATACATGAAATTGGCATTTGCTTGAAGTGACGAAGGTCACTAGGTAAATAAACGTGTCAAAAGGTGAAATTATCACCCTTTGACAATATTGTCTAATGGTTTGTCGAGTTACATGTTTATAGGAATAAATATCAAATTGATACGTATATCCCTATTGCTTAGCGGCTACTAAGTCAAGGTATTGAAACGGGTCTATATATTGATCCGAGCCAGGTATGTATAATTGTTCAACTCATCATGTAGAACTTGGGATTCTATAAGAGTTAGACAAGGTTAAGATATAGATATTCGGTTACTTTTTTGGTAAACCGAATAAATCGTATTATATTTATGGTGTTTAGAAGCACATGGGTTTATAAACAAGGATATGGTTAAAAGGGTCGGGTTTTGGGGTCAAACAAGTATTCAAAGGACCTTGCAGTAAAAGAAGGATGAAAATTGACCAAAATGCCCTTGAAGGATAAACCGAGCGAACGACCTATAAGGGTTGTTCGGAAAAGAGTAGTATGCATAATTAAACACTTAGAATGAGTAAACAAAAGCGAATGATGTGAATCTGTAACACTCTCATTTAAAATACACAAATTTTTACCGACTAGATAAGAATGTTCATAACCATTTGAAAACAAACATTAATATTAATGCTAGTTTAGCACATAAGTGTTTAAAACCACCAAAAACACTAAGGATACATAAGTATTCCTTCTATTACAAAATTTTCACTAATGATCATCTAAGACAAAAGTTTTCGGAACTACTTCTTGAATGTGTTCGGTTCATGAGCCTAGAGTTGATCACCATCTGCTTGATTGACTTACTTGTAAGCTGGAAAATTTAACAAATATAAATGTTAGAATCCTTCAAATTTCACATAATTAAGAGTACGCTTAAAACGGATTCGAACTATAAAAATATTCAAAGTTTAACAATTTTGGCTGGGCTCCACCGTAACTTACGGTGGTCACTGGGCTCCTGTGGTTCTGCCGTAAATCAGTACAGAATCATCGTAACAATTCACCTTCTACCGTAAGTTACGGTGGCTACCGTAACTTACGGTAGCTTCTGCATATTTTCTTGTTTTGCTGTTTTGACCCGTTTATTCCAATTTTCGCACTTTTAAGTCATCAAAGCGCAGTACGGGGCATTTCTTTGCCACAAGTATGACCCGTTTTGGATCCCTTGCTTCAACACCCACGCTCCCATTACCGGTTTGCGTGTTAATATTATTCTTCCCATTACCCGACACGCGGGTTTATGGTCTACGGATATGGTACTCCCGTTTCCCGGTTTGTACCCACCATTGTTAACCCGTTTGGTTTGCCATTATGTAGTCCCTCATTTAAGCAACCAAACCATCACAACTCTATATTGTTCATAACTAGTTAACAATCAAAAAATGAAAACCAAATCATCAATATTATAGTAACGTTAACCACGTACCTCAAAGCTTTCCCTTTAAACGAGCGTCCGCACCGGCTTGACTTCCCGACGCCTCGCTCGTATTGCCTAAAACATACAAGCCAATTACCATTAGAACCATTCGGCACATGACTAAAGCTTGTTACTTTACCAACACCACAATTTGTGTCGATCAATGTCTTTTAGGCATTTTATCGAGCATCTTATGTGCATGATTTCTCACAATTCATAATTAGGTTTAACATTTATCATTTAGCCATGATAAACATTAATTTAGGCAATTTCACATAGTTTTCACATCAATAAATTCAGAACCTATTTCATAGAACTTGAATTACACTAGGATAACATCATAATCCTGATTTCCCATACTATTCTACAAAATCCTCATATCACCTCTAATGGTGATTATGAACTTTACAAGAATTAGACCAAATTTCAACAAGTAATCGACTAGGGTTCATCCCTATACACTATTTCAATCAAAACAACTATCATGCATGCTCAGATTCGAATCTCGTGAATTTATCTAAAATTTAAGGTAGAACCAAATCATGAAATTTTGCATACCTTACGATCCCTTAGTCAGGGTGATCTCAAATCTATATTCAGATTTCAATTCGGACTTGATTTGAACCTTCAATTGGTGAATTTTTGTGAATGTTAGGGTTTGAGGGGAAATCCCCTTGTTGCCTGCGTTCTGGTCGATCAAACACACACTTAGGTGTGTGTTTGGTGTGTTATTTTACTAGTTAATTAAGTTGAGTTTCAAAATTGACAAGTTTGGTCCCTTAACTATACACCAACTATAAAAAGGGAAATTAAATCATATTTGTCATATTTCATTAAGATACCAACTTACTAGGTTATCTTTTCCTAGTCTTTTATCTTAACTTATTACTGATATTTAATTTAAAATATAACCTTAAAAATTTCAGGGTGTTACAAGTCCACCCTCCTTAAAGAGGGTTTCGTCCCCGAAAACTGTTTATGTATAAAAATTTATACACGTACCGAAAAGTGTAGGGTAGAGTCGTCTCATTTCCTCTTCAGACTCCCAAGTGGTGTCTGATCCTTTTCGGTGTTCCCATTTGACCTTTACTTGACTAATCATCTTGTTTCTCAGGCTTTTTACCTTACGGTCTAAAATCGCAATTGGTCTCACCGCGTAGTTGAGACTGTTATCCACCTCGATGTCGTCATAGTGAATATACGCGGTTTCTTCAGCTAGACATTTCCTGAGATGTGATACACGGAACGTGCTATGTATCCCACTCAACTCTGCAGGCAGTTCGAGAAGGTATGCCACCCTGCCGACCCGCTCAATGATTCTGAAGGGCCCGATAAACCTTGGGCTTAACTTTCCCCTTTTTCTAAACCGGATTATTCCTTTCCATGGTGATACCTTCAGCATCACCTTATCACCAACTTGAAACTCAATTGGTCTTCTTCGTTTGTCTGCATACGCCTTTTGTCGATTTTGAGCCGCCCTCAGGTGAGCTCGGACTATGTCAATCTTTTGATTCGTCAGTCCGACTATATCCTTATGTGCAAGTTCACGCGGACCAACCTCACCCCAACATACCGGAGTTCGGCACTTCCTACCGTATAGCATTTCATACGGAGCCATGCCGATGCTTGCGTGGTAGCTGTTATTATATGAAAATTCAGCCAATGGTAGGTGAACATCCCAACTACCCCCGACGTCAATTATGCACGCCCGTAACATATCTCCCAATGTTTGTATTGTTCTTTCACTTTGACCATCCGTTTGAGGATGGTACGCGGTGCTAATGAACAATTTAGTTCCCATTTGCTTCTGGAAATCGCACCAAAAATTTGAAGTGAACCGGGTATCCCTATCGGACACGATGGATACCGGCACTCCGTGGCGTGCTATTATCTCATTAGTGTACACTTCCGACATCTTCTCTGACGTATAGGTTTCTCGGATAGGGATGAAATGGGCACTTTTGGTTAGTCTATCCACAATTACCCAGATGGCATCAAAACCACGGCTAGTTCTGGGCAGTTTGGTTAGCAGGTCCATTGTAATTTGTTCCCACTTCCAAACTGGAATATCTAATGGTTGCAACTTACTGTATGGTTTCTGATGCTCCGCTTTGACTTGTAAACAAGTCAAACACTTCTCCACGTATTTAGCCACATCCCTTTTCATCCCCGTCCACCAATAGTTTTGCTTCAAATCTTTATACATCTTAGTCGCTCCGGGATGGATCGAATAGCGAGACTTATGAGCCTCGTCATGCAGGAGACTCTTAACACCACATGTGTTTGGGACCCAAATCCTATCATTCCGGTATTTCATCCCATTACTTCCTTCCGTAAGGTCTTTTACCATCCCTTTTATACGTTCTTTCTTCCAATTTTCTTTCTTTACCGCTTCGGTTTGGGCTTCTCGGATTTGCTCAAGCAAACCTGAAGTTACTACTAACTGCATAGACCGTACTCGAATTGGGGCGCATTCGTCCTTTCGGCTAAGGGCATCCGCCACCACATTAGCCTTCCCGGGGTGATAGTGGATCTCGCAGTCATAGTCTTTCACCACTTCTAACCAACGTCTCTGCCTCATGTTTAACTCCTTCTGATCGAAGAAGTACTTCAAACTCTTATGGTCAGTGAAAATAGTACTTTTCACACCATACAAGTAATGCCTCCAGATTTTCAAGGCAAAGACCACGGCCGCCAACTCAAGATCATGAGTCGGGTACTTTGTTTCATGTAGCTTAAGTTGCCTAGAGGCATATGCGATCACCCTTCCCCTTTGCATTAGCACGCACCCAAGGCCTAGGTGTGATGCGTCCGAATACACTACCATATCCTCCGTACCATCCGGTAAAGTCAACACCGATGCACAGGTTAACTTTTCTTTTAATGTCTGGAATGCCTTTTCTTGATCGCTTCCCCAGATGAACTTTTCATTCTTACGGGTCAATTTGGTCAATGGCGATGCGATTTTGGAGAAATCCTGAATGAATCTCCGATAGTAACCTGCCAACCCCAAGAAACTTCTAATTTCGGATGGATTCTTTGGAGGGTTCCATTTTGACACCGCTTCCACCTTCGACGGATCCACCAATATTCCCTCGGCACTTATGACGTGCCCTAAGAATTGCACCTCTCGTAACCAGAAGGCGCATTTTGAGAATTTAGCATATAATCTTTCCCGCCTTAATACCTCCAATACTTCTCGTAAATGGTTAGCGTGCTCTGCCTCGTTTCTTGAATAAACGAGGATGTCGTCTATAAAAACAATCACCGATCTATCGAGCATCGGCTTGCAAACCTGGTTCATGAGATCCATGAAAGCCGCGGGCGCATTCGTTAATCCGAAAGACATCACGAGAAATTCGAAATGTCCATATCGTGTTCGGAATGCCATTTTTGGTACATCGCTATCCTTTACCCTTAATTGGTGGTAACCCGATCTCAAATCGATTTTTGAAAACCAGCTAGCGCCTTGTAATTGATCGAATAAGTCGTCGATTCTCGGGAGTGGGTATCGATTCTTTACCGTGAGTTTGTTTAACTCCCGGTAATCAATACACATCCGCATGCTCCCGTCCTTCTTCTTTACAAATAGCATTGGAGCTCCCCAAGGAGACACGCTAGGCCGGATGAATCCCTTTTCAAGTAACTCTTGTAATTGAGACATTAATTCTTGCAGTTCCGACGGTGCCAATCTATACGGTGCCTTAGCAACTGGTTTAGCACCCGGAGTCAGTTCAATCCCGAACTCTATTTCGCGCTCTGGTGGCATTCCCGGAAGATCCTCGGGAAATACATCTTCGAATTCACGCACCACAGGTACGTCTTCGATCCTTGGCATTTCCTTTTTGACGTCACGTACATAAGTTAAATATGCCTTACACCCGTGTAGTATAAACTTGCGGGCTTCTACCATCGAGCTTATCATAGGATTACAAGCCTTCTCCCCATAAATGATGACACGCCTTCCGCTCGGAGACGTTAGGTGTATCTCCTTACGTAGGCATATCACCTCAGCATGGTAGCGGGATAGCCAATCCATTCCGACGACCACTTGAAATTCACCCATGGACATGGGTATTAAATCAATGGAGTATTCCTCGCCATCGATATTCAATTTGCATTCCCAACATACATCACAAACAATGAAACTTTTGTTATTACCTACTTCTACTTCCATTGGCATAGGTAATTTTGTTAATGTAAATAAGGGGTTTTGAATGAATCTATGTGAAACAAAAGACTTATTCGCACCCGTATCAAATAAAACACGTGCAAGGATCGAATTTACAGTAATATACCTGTAACCACGTCGGGTTCCATTTTTGCTTCAGCAGCAGTGATCTGGAATGACCTTGCCTTAGCTTTTGGGGTTTCATCCCTAGAGTCGGCACTCTCTTTCTTTCCCTTCAATTCCGGACATTCTGACTTTTTATGACCCGGTTGGTAACATTTATAGCACACCGTTACTTTGTCTGGGCAATTTGCAACCCCATGTCCTATCTTACCACATGCAACGCAAGGTTTGTTTTTGAAGTAACATTCACCTTTATGAGTGCGTCCACATGTTTTGCAACTCGGAGAACCTCCTTTTGCACTTCCTTTCTTTGAAGATTCAGCTACCTTTGGCTTCTTTGCGGGACTCGGGTTTTCATCCAAGGCCCTTCTCTCACCTCTTTCAACTTGCCTTTTTAGTTCAATCTCGCGTTCCCGCGCCGCATTGATTATATCGGTGAGATTTTCATAATGTGAGGGAGTCATAATTTCCCTATATTCAGCCCTAAGCATGGTGTGATAGTAATAGATTTTCTGTTCTTCAGTTTTGACCAAGTCATCACAAAACTTGAGCTTATCCATGAACATCCCCGTAATTTTATCAACGGTTTCACCCTTTTGCCTCAATTGCATGAATTCTTCCTTTACCTTGTTTATTACTGCCTTGGGGCTATGATGTTTGAGGAATGGTGTTTTGAAATCTTCCCAAGTCATTGCTCTTTTTGCTTCGACACCCCTTTCGTTTCTGAGGTTGTCCCACCAATCCTTGGCTTGGCCTCTAAGTTGGCCAGTTCCATAAGCCACGAAATCACTTTCATCACAATGCGTTCGTTCGAAAACACCCTCGATATCGCTTATCCACCTTTGACAAGCAATTGGATCCACCTCTCCATTGAAAATCGGAGGTTTACACGCCATAAACTTGTTGTAAGAACAACCTTTCTTTTCTTTAGCCTTGCCTCTATCATTGGTAAGGTCTTCTCTTAATTCACCAATCTTTTCCTCCATAGTCGAAAGTAGGGTGTTTTGCATCCTCTCTATAAATCTTGGTAGGCTAACTTTGATTGCCCTTCCGACTTCCTCGGCAATCTTCTCTTTCAACTCGTCGGTAGTGAGGGATAGGACATTATCACTATCACCTCCCAACATCTTCTTACTGAAATATTAAAATAATTCGATAAATAATCTTGTTCCATCACTCTCATGCCTTTATATGGGACTTCATACTCGTTATTCGGTGTAAGGTCTAAAACTTAAAAGACACTAGCGAGCTTCATTTGACAAAAATATCAAACGGGTCAATAATTCATAAGTAAAAACTCTACATTTTACCATGACATAACTAACTAGGGGTTACTAAAATAGTTTACAACCCAACATTTCATAAGCAACTAACATAGTCTTCAGCTACGAGTTCGACAACTAACAACAACCAAGTTATGTTACTTACAAAAAGACCCGTTTTAACAAAAAGTACATTTAACAAAAGTTTTAACCAAAACTAATGTCCTTGCGGAAGCGTGCATCATGAGTGTGTTCGATCCAAGTAACGCCGTTTAACAAGTCGCTTTACCTACATACAAGCAAACCATTGGACGTTCTTATTACAAAAATTTATACACCATCAATTACAATTATGGACCTCAAGTCAACCTTTTAATCCTTCTTTCAAACGTAAGCTTCTCTAACTTCTCACATAACCCTTCTAACTCATTCGACCCATATCTAAATTACATAAATGGCTTACAATAACTTGTTACAATTAAACAACTTCAACCATTGAACAATAGTATACTACAACATTACATGCTAGTGATACTATGTAAGCAAGAACTTACCTTTATCGTTCTTCGTTTGAGACTCGGATCGGCTTGAGCTTTCCTCCTTAATTCCTACAATCCATAATTACATACTTAGTATCATATCTTTCTTTCCATTCCATTATCAATAGCTTCACTTTAACAACTAGCTAACTCTCTATTCTAGCCATTTAGCGATATACAACACATGATCAACTCATTCAAGCATTTTGACAAACACTTGGTGTGCATGCCATTAGATAAACATAAGGTACAAGTATTGTATGCATAACATGACTAGTTCATGACAATAACATCAATATCATCAATTTCAATCAAATCTCATACAACCTTTACCCTAATTCGATTCCACATAACATCATCTTGTTAATAACATCATTATACAACATCATTATACTAATCTACATCAAAATTTCATGTTACATATCACTACCATTCTATCATAAGTGGGTTTTTCATGCTCAACATCAATTCATCCAAATACAAGAGTAAATTGTGTTCTAAGTGATGCAATTAACCACAATCATGCAACTTCTCATATAAATTCATTGAATTCTTGAAACCCTATACATTCATAGTCATCAAAAACATGAAATTCTTGTTACCTTATGCTTTAATGGACTTAGAAGATCAAGAATCTACCAACATGCAAGAGTAATTGTCTTGATTAGGGCCTCAATTTGTGCAATTTAGTGAATAAAGAAGGGGGGTTCATCCTGTGCTTGCTCCTGGCGACATAAACACACGCATATGTGTTTGTGTTTGTGTTACTTGTTCTTTTAATCACTTAACTTCTCTTATTTACATTCCCCCCCCCCATGTATGCACACTTAATTTAAATGGCTCATAACTTACTCAACCTAGTTAATAAAGTTCTAATTCACATTCTTACTAAGCTTACATTCCTAGTTACTTCTTATAACATGTCGTGGCATCGTACATAATTAAATTTTGGGGCGTTACAAGTCCATCCCCCTTAAAGAAGGTTTCGTCCCCGAAACCTAATTTACGTACCGAATAAGGACGGGTAAAACTTTCTCATTTCATCCTCCGGTTCCCAAGTGAGATCCGATCCCTTTCTATGTTGCCATTGAACTAACACTTGCTTGATTTCCTTGTTCGCGAAGAGTCTTCACCTTGGTATCCTTTATAGCTACTGGTCTTTCTATGTAATTCATTCTCTCGTCTACCTCGATGTCTTCGAGAGGCACGTGAGCCGTTACATCCGCAAAACACCTTCGTAATTGTGACACATGGAAAGTGTTGTGGATCCCTTCTAATGTTGAAGGCAATTCTAATTGGTAAGCTACTTTTCCCACTCGAGCTAAAATCTTGAATGGTCCGATATATCGGGGACCCAACTTACCTCGTTTAAGGAATCTAATTATGCCTTTCCACGGAGACACCTTCAAGAACACTCGATCCCCCACTTGGAACTCAATATGGCGCTTCTTTTTATCTGCATATGACTTTTGTCGGTCTTGCGCCGCTTTTATTCGAGCCCGTACCATGTCAATCTTTTCATTGGTTATAGCTACTACATCCTTAGGAGCAAGTTCTCTTTGTCCCACTTCTCCCCAACAGACAGGGGTTCTACACTTTCTCCCATACAACATTTCATACGGCGCCATTTTTATGCTACTTTGGTAGCTGTTGTTATACGGGAATTCTACTAATGGCAAATGTTCATCCCAATTTCCCCCGAAATCCATAACGCATGCTCTTAACATATCCACAAGAGTTTGGATGGTCCTTTCGGATTGACCATCCGTTTGTGGATGATACGCGGTACTTATATGCAATTGTGTGCCCATTTCTTCGTGAAATTTCTGCCAGTAACGGGAGGTAAATCGCGTGTCCCGATCTGACACAATAGAGACAGGTACACCATGGCGGGAAATGATTTCATCTACATAAATTTCTGCCAACCTTTTTGAGGAATAAGTCTCCCGTATCGGTAGAAAATGGGCGCTTTTGGTAAGTCGGTCAACAACGACCCATATTGCGTCATGCCCTTTTTTCGTTCTAGGAAGTTTGGTCACAAGATCCATTGTTATATCTTCCCATTTCCACACCGGGATTTCTAAAGGTTGCAATTTTCCGTAGGGTTTTTGATGTTCCGCCTTTACTTGGGAACATGTCAAGCATTTAGATACATACTTAACAATATCACATTTCATTCCCGGCCACCAATAATTTTCCTTCAAATCGTGATACATTTTAGTGGCTCCGGGATGGACCGAGTAACGGGATTTATGCGCTTCCTCCAATAACAAAGTCTTTGCTTCGCAATAACGTGGTATCCACACCCGCCCAAACCTCGTTCGTATCCCGCTCGCGTTTGCTTCAAGTTTATTTTCAAACCCCTTCGTTCTTTCACCTTTCGGATCACCTTTATTCAAAGATTCGTCTTGCTCTTTCCGTATCGTTTCAAGAAGATTTGGGGTAACTATCATTCTCATCGATTTCACTCGAATAGGCGGTGGGTATTCTTTCCGGCTTAGTGCGTCCGCCACCACATTGGCCTTACCTGGATGGTAAAGAATGTCACAGTCATAATCTTTAATCAATTCCAACCATCTTCGTTGCCTCATATTAAGATCCTTCTGCTCAAAGAAATACTTAAGGCTTTTGTGGTCGGAATAAATTGTACACTTTGCTCCATAGAGATAATGCCTCCAGATTTTTAAGGCAAAAACAACCGCCGCCAGTTCCAAATCATGGGTAGGATAGTTAATTTCATGCTGTTTTAGTTGTCTTGAAGCGTAGGCGATGACCTTGCCTCGTTGCATCAAGACACATCCTAACCCCTGATGAGATGCATCCGCATATATCACTAAATCTTCAGTCCCCTCTGGCAGGGTTAAGATAGGAGAACTTGACAATTTCTCCTTTAACATTCGAAAAGCCTTCTGTTGTTCATCATTCCATTCGAACCTTTCTTCTTTCTTTGTTAGTTTAGTTAAAGGAAGGGCTATTTTGGAGAAGTCTTGAATGAACCTCCGATAATAGCCGGCTAGACCTAAGAAACTTCTTACTTCACTAACATTCTTCGGGGGTACCCATTTCATCACGGCTTCCACCTTAGAGGGATCCACCAAAATTCCCTTTTCGTTAATTACGTGTCCTAAAAACTGCACTTCCCTAAGCCAAAACGCACACTTAGAAAACTTTGCATATAATCTTTCCTTTCGAAGCGTCTCGAGTACCTGACGTGAATGACTTGCATGTTCAGACTCGCTACGAGAGTATACTAAAATGTCATCAATAAATACTATGACGAATTGATCTAACATATTTCGGCATACCCTATTCATTAGATCCATAAAAGCGGCCGGAGCGTTAGTTAACCCGAATGACATTACTAGGAATTCATAATGTCCGTAGCGAGTTCTGAACGCAGTCTTAGGTACATCCTCTTCCCTTACTCGTACTTGATGGTAACCCGATCGCAAGTCGATTTTTGAAAACTAACTTGCCCCTTGTAGTTGATCAAAGAGATCATCTATTCTCGGAAGTGGGTATCGGTTCTTTACCGTGAGTTTGTTAAGTCCACGGTAGTCGATGCACATTCTCATCGACCCATCTTTCTTTTTAACAAACAATACAGGCGCTCCCCACAGGGACACGCTAGGGCGTATGAAGCCCTTGTCAAGAAGTTCTTGTAATTGGACCATTAATTCCCGTACTTCCGCGGGTGCCAACCGGTAAGGGGGTTTGGCTACTGGTTTGGCATTTGGTTCTAATTCGATACGATATTCGACTTCCCGCTCGGGTGGAAGTCCCGGCAATTCATCCGGAAATACATCCGGGTATTCATTCACTATCTTATTATCTTCAATTCTTAAGTCTCCTAATTTAGTATCGACAACATAGGCTAAGAATGCTTTACTTCCATTCCTCACGTACTTAACTGCTTCTAAGATAGTACAAAATTTTGCCCCTACTTCCCTTTCCCCATGAATGGTTACCCGTTTCCCTTTAGGAGATGTCACATGAATAATTTTGTTTTCGCATAAAATTTCTGCGTGATAACGGGATAACCAATCCATACCTACCACTACTTTAAATTCCCCTAAAGCCATGGGAATCAAATCAATATCAAAATCTTCATCATCTATAGTGATTCTACAACCTCTACATATTTCGTGCAAAAGGTAACTCTTACAATCGGCAATTTCTACTTCGAGAGGTGTACACATTCTTTCTATCGTGAATAAAGGGAAACGTGCAAGCTCACTAGAAATAAATGATCTACTAGCTCCGGTATCAAATAATATATAAGTGGGTATAGAGTTTATCATATAGATACCTGAGACCACATTCGGGTGAGCCCTTGCTTCTTCCGTGGAGATTTGGAACATTCTTCCCTTAGCTTTCGCGGGTTCTTCTTTCTTTCCTTCCTTCTTCACCCCTTGTTTAAGCTTTGGGCATTCAGCTTTCACATGGCCCGATTCGTTACAATTGTAGCATACCCTCTTGGGATTCGGACAGTTGTAGTACGGATGCCCTTCTTGTCCGCAATTGTAGCACCCCTTCCTTCCCAATAAACATTCACCGGAATGGGGTTTTCCACATGTCTTGCATCGTGGAAACCCGCCCTTGGAAGCTTCTTTCTTTCCTTGATCGTGCGTCTTGGATTTCTTAGAAGAACCTTGCGTTGACCCCTTCTCGACTTGCCTTTTCTCTCCACGTTCGTCTTGCCTCTTTATTTCAATTTCCCTATCCCTCGCTAGATCGATGATCTCATCCAAAGTTTCACATTTTGAAGGAGTTATGAACTCCCGTATTTCAGCCTTCAGCATGCCATGTGTCACACCCCAACAGATGGCGGAATCATCGGGGCGCGGCACTGAGCGAAACAGATTGTCCAGAAGTTTCCACAACAACTATCATACAAATTTAGTTAAATGATACGTCCCATACCGTATCCCAAATAAATAACAAGTTATCATAGAAAACAACTAAACAATTAACACTGTTCCGACAACTCAGATTTAATTATTACAAACCAAATAAAATATTGTCTGATGTTTCTAAGACCCCTATTTTGTGGACCCCTCTGGCTATAATGCCAGTGGCAAGATCTACAGATAACTATGACCCCGGATCAGGTTCGTGGACAAGGGCCATAGGTTATGGGCTCCTAGAAGCTTATTATTGCCTCGCTTTCCTAGCAAGCTAACACCTTAAACACCTGTCACATACGTTAAAATAAAGTCAATACATATAATGTAAAGGTGAGTACACAAGTTTGATATAGCATATAGAGTTCGAATAGTTTACGCATAACCAGGCACGTACACAGAGGAAAACGATGCATGTAAATTATCAACATGGGACCATCGGTACCAACGACTGCGGGTTGACTGTCCGAGACAGTTCGCAATACATGATTACCACCGTAATCCACGCAAGTAATTGTCCTTAGCAACCCCCGTGTGAACGGGTGCTGAGTCCAAACTATAGTACTATGTTGCTAAAGCAGGTAGATAGCACTCCACGTGTAAACATAATAAACAGCAATCATTTAGTCAAGTAGCACATGCGGATAGGTTAGCGTTCAAATAGTTTGTGTTGTATGTGGTTTTGATAGTTTACGTATGTAACACCCAAAAGTGCTGAAAGCAAAAAGGGATCGAGTATACTCACAGTGGTTTGGTATGGATTGAAGGGAGCACTGAGAGAGGTTAGCCTGAATAGTTCGATAGCATAATCGATGAGTAACGTAGAAAAAGTAACGAGTGATAATGGATCGATTGGGTCATTCGATCGGACAGCTGGTTCGATCGGACGGGCTGTTCGACCGGTTTGAAAGTCCGTTTGAACACTCCCATTCGATCGGCCGGCTGGCTCGATCGGCTGGTCCTTTCGAGTGGATTGTTTCTTCCTTTACTGAAAAGGATATGTTTGTGTATGATGGTTTGAACTTTTGAAGATTTAGTTGCAGCATTTGAAATCATCAAAGTGTTCTTACCTTTCAAGTCGGTCGATCGAATGGGTCGTTCGATTGGTTAGTCCAACCGATCGGTTAGCACTTTATTTGTTTATCAAATGGCAATGTGTCACTCGGTCGGGTGGCATGCTCGATCGGGTGACATTCCAATGTTTCGAAAAGGTTAAGTGTTGAAGTGTAATATCTCATGATTCAATGAGTAATGTTTACAATCGAGTGGCTCGATCGATCGAACATCACTTCGTCAATATCACACTTGTGAATTTGTGGGTCCATGTGTTAGCCGATCGGCTGGCCCGATCGATCGGCTGGGTTGTCCGTTCGGTTGGGCTGTTCGATCGAACAGCCTAACCGTTCGGCCAGCCTTTTCTGACCTGGTTAGCCTATCTTCTAACACTTGGTTATTCCCGTTAACTTGGTGTGATCTCGAGGTAGTTTGATAACGAGTTGAACCACAAAGCTGAAATCCTTACTTAGTTCACTGACTCGGGCAGGAATCACCCAAGTCCGGTCAGTGAGCGGTTCAGAACCTTAGTTTAACGTTTAACCCGAAATCGGTAAACCTCGTGGTGGAATCCGAATCTTGAACTGTGTGTTTGTTTAGAATGATTTGTAAGTCGGTTCAAGCTCCGTTTTCACCGGTTGAGTGTAAAAGAGTTGAAAGATTGATGAAAATCCATCTTCCAATCCTTTTCCACCGTGAAATGTTAAGATCTTTGGTAGATTTTAAGTTATTTATGTGGAAATCGGTTAGATCTAAGCTAATCATGGTGGAATGATGCCAAAACATGATGTTCTTGAAGAACACCATGATGACATCACCCAAGAACACCTAGATCTTGGTGATTTCATGGTTGAAATCCAAGTTTTGAAAGATAGAAAGGTGTAGAATCAATAGGTGAACAAAATCGTACAAGATTTAGAGTAAAACACTTACCGGATTGAGAGAAATCTGAGAAATAGCGAAGAGAAGAGGCTGGTCGGTCAGAGCTTTTCCAAAAGTGGAAAGAATGACAATGACAACCCTATTTATAGGCTTCCAAAAGAGGAAAGGCCCATTCGTTCGAACAACATTCCTGGTCGAATGGGTTGCTCGATCGAACAGCCTGTTCGATCGGCTAGTCCTGTTCGATCAGGATGTCCTGTTCGATCAGAATGCCCCCTTTTGAGCGTTTCGCGACGATTTTTTTGATATTTCGATTTCGATGGATGAGGAATTGAGTAGGATAGAGTTCCTACTCAAATTACTTTTAGTCCCAACTACTATATCTAACATACAAGCATCCTTACACCACAATTCGGGTTCGGTTTCGATTGAGTTCGATTATCCTTCGTGTTTCGATTTGATTTGATTGATTCACCACACACTTCAACGTAAAAGTAAACATGCACAAGTAACACATAAGGCACACACACACGTATAAAGTACCAAATTCCCACACTTGAGTTCGATGATTGATTCGATTAACTTGATTATTGATTGATTAACTTTATCGTATTGTTACTTCATATTATTCACAGTCGGTCGTCGATTTGCGGTTAGATTATCGGTCGATTAGTTTAGATTATACAACACTTACTCAACATAATTCATAATAAAAATTAAAATCACTTTAATTCCAATTACAGTCAACATTTGACTTTGACTTTGACTTTTGGAAAACACGGGGTGTTACAGCCTCCCCTCCTTTAGGGAATTTCGTCCCGAAATTAGGTTGAGAGCCGTACATCGCCGTGTGATTTTACCAATTTGACGATTCAGATCTATCTAAATAACTGCGGGTACTTGGCCTTCATGTCGCTTTCGAGTTCCCAAGTGAACTCCGCGCCCCGCTTGCCTTACCACCGAACTTTCACGATCGGAATGCGAGAGCGTCTGAGTTGCTTGGTCTGGCGGTCCATGATCTCGACAGGCTTTTCCACGAAGTGTAATGTCTCGTTGACCTGAAGATCGTCAAGCGGTATTATCGCATCGTGATCAGCTAAGCACTTCCGAAGGTTTGATACATGGAAAGTCGGGTGGACGTTGCTGAGCTCCTCCGGTAAATCGAGTCTGTAGGCAACCTTTCCGATTCTTTCCAGAATCCTAAAAGGTCCAACATATCGCGGCCCGAGTTTCCCTTTCTTGCCGAATCGGACTACACCCTTCCAAGGTGATACCTTTAGGAGTACGTAGTCACCGGCTTCGAATTCGAGGGGCTTGCGTCGATTATCGGCGTAACTCTTTTGTCTTTCCCGGGCTTTCACCAAGTTTTCCCTGATCTGGTGGATCTTGTCGGTCGTTTCTTGTAGAATCTCGGGACCGGTTAATTGAGAATGACCGATCTCGTGCCACACAATAGGCGAACGGCATCTCCTACCATACAAGGCTTCGAATGGTGCCATCTGGATGCTGGAATGGTAGCTATTGTTGTACGAGAATTCGACCAATGGCAGGTGTTTGCTCCAACTACCACCAAAATCGATAACACATGCACGGAGCATGTCTTCAATAGTACGGATTGTTCTTTCAGTCTGTCCGTCGGTTTGTGGATGGAATGCGGTACTCAAATTCAGCGTCGTACCAAGAGCCGCTTGAAATGTTTCCCACAATCTCGAAGTAAACCGAGCGTCACGATCAGAGATGATGTCCCGAGGCGTACCATGATTCTTAATGATCTCGTCGGTGTAGATTTGGGCTAGTTTGGCCACCTTATAGTCTTCTCGTATTGGCAGAAAGTGGGCTGATTTGGTTAGACGGTCGACTATAACCCAAATGCTGTCGTGACCTGATGGCGTGGTCGGAAGCTTAGTTATGAAATCCATAGCTATGCTTTCCCACTTCCATACGGGTATCGGCGGTTGTTCGAGTAAGCCGGAAGGTCTTTGGTGTTCAGCCTTGACTCTTGCACAAGTTAAGCAGCTACCAACATAGAGTGCGATATCCCTTTTCATCCCAGGCCACCAGTACTTGTAGCGAAGATCCTGGTACATCTTGTCTGCCCCGGGATGAATGGAGTATCGGGATTTGTGGGCTTCATTCATGATGATCTTTCGCAAATCTGTCCTCCTCGGAACCCAGATTCGGTCCAGATAGTAGAATATCCCATTGGCTTTGCTTACGAGATGAGCTCCATCGTGATAGATTCTTTCTCTCTTCAACATACGCTCGTTGAAGCAAGCATGTTGTGCTTCACGGATGAGAGCTTCGAGGTTATACTGTGCTTGGATGTTTCGAACACCTAGCACATAATTCTTCCTGCTGAGCGCGTCAGCAACTACATTCGCTTTGCCTGGGTGATAGCGAATTTCGCAGTCGTAATCGTTGAGAAGTTCTACCCATCGGCGTTGACGCATATTGAGTTCTCTCTGATTAAAGATATGTTGTAAGCTCTTGTGATCGGTGAAGATCGTACACTTTGTACCGTACAGGTAGTGTCGCCAAATCTTTAACGCAAAGATAACTGCGCCTAGCTCGAGGTCATGGGTTGTATAGCTCTTCTCGTGGATCTTGAGCTGTCGAGAAGCGTAAGCTATAACCTTGTCTCGTTGCATGAGAACACAGCCAAGACCAAGGTTCGAAGCATCACAATAGACAACGAAGTCATTGCTTCCGTCGGGCAGTGTAAGAATCGGTGCATGGCACAGCATATGTTTGAGGGTTTGGAAGGCAGTCTCTTGTGCGGTTCCCCACACGAAAGGCTTGTCCTTATGAGTAAGAGAGGTAAGCGGCACAACGATCTTAGAGAATCCTTCGATGAATCGTCGGTAGTAACCTGCTAATCCGAGAAAAGAGCGAACTTCTGACGGATTCTTAGGCGTAATCCAACCTTTAACTGCCTCGATCTTCGCGGGATCAACGTGTATACCCTAACTATTCACAATGTGACCCAGAAATTGAACCTCCCCCAGCCAGAATTCACACTTGGAGAACTTGGCGTAAAGTTGATTCCCCTGAAGTAACTCGAGAACCAACCGCAAATGCTGCGCATGTTCGGCCCTTGATCTGGAATAAATCAAGACATCATCGATAAACACGATGACGAAACGATCTAGGAAGGGCTTACACACGCGATTCATCAGATCCATGAAGACCGCGGGTGCGTTTGTCAAACCAAAAGGCATAACAACGAATTCGTAATGGCCATATCGGGTTCGAAAAGCGGTTTTGGGTATGTCTTCCTCTTGAATCCGCAACTGATGATAACCTGAGCGTAGATCGATCTTTGAGAAGCATTGAGCACCTTGTAATTGGTCGAACAAATCGTCGATTCTGGGCAAGGGGTATCGGTTTTTGATGGTTAGCTTATTCAATTCCCGATAGTCGATGCACATCCGGAACGACCCATCCTTCTTTTTGACGAAAAGGACTGGTGCGCCCCAAGGAGAAGTGCTCGGGCGAATAAAGCCTTTTTCAAGTAATTCTTGGAGTTGGTTCGATAGTTCGCGCATTTCAGATGGAGCAAGTCGGTAAGGGGCTTTGGCAACAGGATTGGCTCCCGGAATGAGGTCGATTCGAAAGTCGATATCACGACTTGGAGGTAATCCAGGGAGATCATCAGGGAACACCTGAGGAAACTCTCGGACAACTGGAACGTCCTTGACTTCAACTTTCTTTTTCTTGTCCTCCTCCGCTACTACAATATTGGCCAAGAAGGCTTGATATTCCTTGCGGAGATATTTGCTGGCTTGAAGACATGACATGAGCTTGAGACCTTTCGTAGCAGTTTCACCATACACACATAGAATATCACCACTAGCTAACACGAATCGAATCATTTTATCGAAGCACACAACTTCAGCATGGTTTTCGCGAAGAAAGTCCATGCCTACTATGACATCGAAACTTCCGAGCTGCATCGGAATGAGGTTGATAGGGAAGATATGATTGTTGAGCTCAAGAGTACAATCACGGAGCACAGAATTTACAGCGATGGTTCTTCCAGTAGCGACTTCAACTTCGAATGACGACGAAAGATAAGAGCGCTTACGACTAAGAAGCTTCTCGAATTCAAATGACACAAAGCAGTTATCGGCTCTAGTATCAAACAAACATGATGCATATATACCATTCATAAGGAACGTACCATTGACCACGTTGTTGTCAGCTTGAGCCTGACGTGCATTGATGTTGAAGGTTCTGGTGTGAGCTGCTTGCTGTTGTTGCTGAGGCTGCTGTTGTTGTTGTTGCTGGGGCTGTTGGGCTTCTTGCTTGACTACCCTGTTCGGGCACCGGTTTGCAAAGTGGTTAGGGTCACCACATGCAAAGCAGGTCCGAACATTTGCTGCTGGGGCCTGAGCGGCTTGTTGAACTTGTGGAGCAGGGAGTAGAGCCTGGTTGACAGCGGCTTGAGCTTGGGCTTGACGGGGACCATAGCGACAACTCGCAGTGAAATGCCCGTAGAGGTTGCAGTGAGCGAAGAATCGGCAAGCCACACCCACTGGATGATGATAGGAACACGTTGGGCAGAGTGGATGGGGGCCGGTGTACGCACGCTTAGCTGGCGGCGCATTGATCACTGGAGCGGTGCGCTGTGGTTGCTGTTGTTGCGCTGGTACGGACTGAAGAGGAGCAGCATTGGTTGCAGCAGCGCAACTTTTGTTCTTCTTCCTCCTTCTTGAAGACTTGGAGGCTTGAGCAGTGGTGTTGTCGGTTGATGCGGTGGTAACTTGATGCAGTGACTTGGCTTGCTTATCCCAGAAACCAGCCTTCACCCGCTTGTCATTAATCTCAGCGGCGAGCAGGTAGGTTTCCTCGATTGTTGCGGGCTTAGAGGCGTGAACAAAATCCGCTACACAGTCGGGTAGAGCACGTATGTATTTCTTGATGGTCATATCGGGAGTCTTGACCTGATCGGGACATATTATGCTCAACTGCTTGAAGCGAGTAGTGAGACCAGCATTGTCTCCCTCTTTCTGCTTGATACTCCAGAATTCATCCTCCAACTTCTGGCGTTCATGGGGAGGACAGAACTCGTCCATCATGATCGCTTTCAATTCCTCCCACGTCAGCTCGTATGCTGCGTCGTTCCCGCGCTTGTTCCTTTCGGCGGTCCACCAGTCCAAAGCACGTGACTGGAAGACACCAGTAGCATTGAGAGTACGGAGGTGATCAGGGCATCCGCTTTGTCGGAGGGTAACTTCCACTAAGTCAAACCAATGAAACAGGGCTGTGGGGCCCTCTTCACCGGTGAACTCCTTTGGTCCACATGCCTTGAATTGTTTGAAGCTAAAAGTAGCTTTGTTGGAATCCTTGGGCGTGACAATTTGGGATTCCTCTGATGATTTGCTTGCGTTCTCGAACACATCACTGACGGCTTTTGCTACAGTCTTTGAGATGATCGCAGCGAGACGTCGATCTCTCTTTTCCTGACGGGTAAGACGTTGGCGAGACATGGATGACGACATGGTCTGCAATAGACATCGCCACAGGGCTCAACACAATGAATTCGAATCTCATCTCACACGTCTTAGATTACTAGAGCTTAGAATCACACCACAACACGTATCACAGCGCACATATCACAGGCACAAAAAGCACAAAATACACAAAGTCCACGTACTCACAGAAGCACATAAGCACATAAGCAGGCAGGGCACATAATTTTCTAAACACATACACATTTTTTTTACAGAGGCTGTCAGAAAACAGAAACCTATAATTCACAGGTCGAGTGTCGTTCGTATAGTATATCAAGTAACATCATATCGTCTAGCTTAGTCGTATATCGCAATATAACACACTATCATCGCCTAGATTGCTCTAGCTGGGAATTGAATTGATATAGGATAGCAGTACAAATCGTGCAGATTGATAACAAAATCGAATAACCAACGGAAATATAAAACACGTAGCAAGCAAAATATACAAAATCAACGATACAATACGTAAAAATCACGAGATGGATCGTCTGCGGCTACTAGACATTGACTAACCAAAGCAATTTAACTATTCACAGTGGACTTGTCGTCACTTTCAACTCTAGGGGTTGTGTTTCTGCCTCAGTTCCCGGGCATTACGCACATGTTCCCTAGGTCATACTCGTGAGTTCAGGTCGTTGGAGTCCATCAATTGCCTTGGCGAGATAAAATAAATTCGGAACAACTGCCAAGGTTAGGGTTTCACCCCTAGCTTAGCAATTTCTTCCTTGTTTTTAAGAAAATTCAGAGGAAAATTTGCATCAAATTGCGGGTTTCAGTCCTGATTTGGTATAATTTTCCCCGTTTGTTGTTAGAAAATCACACATAAATAATCGGCAAAATCCAACAATTTAAGCAGGAATTTACGGCTTTCACACCTAATCCTGTCCAAACTGCAGATTTTGGTTTGGAGTTCGAGTGCAGTGATAGAATAGAATGAATAACAGGAATAAGCACATAAACTTGGTCTCTTGGTTCTTAGCTATAGTCTAGGTCTCTAAGACAGCGACCCGGACTAGGTCGTGTCTAACCTAATTCCCTATAGTTATGGCTCTGATACCAATCTGTCACACCCCAACCGATGGCGGAATCATCGGGGCGCGGCACTGAGCGAAACAGATTGTCCAGAAGTTTCCACAACAACTATCATACAAATTTAGTTAAATGATACGTCCCATACCGTATCCCAAATAAATAACAAGTTATCATAGAAAGCAACTAAACAATTAACACTGTTCCGACAACTCAGATTTAATTATTACAAACCAAATAAAATATTGTCTGATGTTTCTAAGACCCCTATTTTGTGGACCCCTCTGGCTATAATGCCAGTGGCAAGATCTACAGATAACTATGACCCCGGATCAGGTTCGTGGACAAGGGCCATAGGTTGTGGGCTCCTAGAAGCTTATTATTGCCTCGCTTTCCTAGCAAGCTAACACCTTAAACACCTGTCACATACGTTAAAATAAAGTCAATACATATAATGTAAAGGTGAGTACACAAGTTTGATATAGCATATAGAGTTCGAATAGTTTACGCATAACCAGGCACGTACACAGAGGAAAACGATGCATGTAAATTATCAACATGGGACCATCGGTACCAACGACTGCGGGTTGACTGTCCGAGACAGTTCGCAATACATGATTACCACCGTAATCCACGCAAGTAATTGTCCTTAGCAACCCCCGTGTGAACGGGTGCTGAGTCCAAACTATAGTACTATGTTGCTAAAGCAGGTAGATAGCACTCCACGTGTAAACATAATAAACAGCAATCATTTAGTCAAGTAGCACATGCGGATAGGTTAGCGTTCAAATAGTTTGTGTTGTATGTGGTTTTGATAGTTTACGTATGTAACACCCAAAAGTGCTGAAAGCAAAAAGGGATCGAGTATACTCACAGTGGTTTGGTATGGATTGAAGGGAGCACTGAGAGAGGTTAGCCTGAATAGTTCGATAGCATAATCGATGAGTAACGTAGAAAAAGTAACGAGTGATAATGGATCGATTGGGCCGTTCGATCGGACAGCTGGTTCGATCGGACGGGCTGTTCGACCGGTTTGAAAGTCCGTTTGAACACTCCCATTCGATCGGCCGGCTCGCTCGATCGGCTGGTCCTTTCGAGTGGATTGTTTCTTCCTTTACTGAAAAGGATGTGTTTGTGTATGATGGTTTGAACTTTTGAAGTTTTAGTTGCAGCATTTGAAATCATCAAAGTGTTCTTACCTTTCAAGTCGGTCGATCGAATGGGTCGTTCGATTGGTTAGTCCAACCGATCGGTTAGCACTTTATTTGTTTATCAAATGGCAATGTGTCACTCGGTCGGGTGGCATGCTCGATCGGGTGACATTCCAATGTTTCGAAAAGGTTAAGTGTTGAAGTGTAATATCTCATGATTCGATGAGTAATGTTTACAATCGAGTGGCTCGATTGATCGAACATCACTTCGTCAATATCACACTTGTGAATTTGTGGGTCCATGTGTTAGCCGATCGGCTGGCCCGATCGATCGGCTGGCCCGATCGATCGGCTGGGTTGTCCGTTCGGTTGGGCTGTTCGATCGAACAGCCTAACCGTTCGGCCAGCCTTTTCTGACCTGGTTAGCCTATCTTCTAACACTTGGTTATTCCCGTTAACTTGGTGAGATCTCGAGGTAGTTTGATAACGAGTTGAACCACAAAGCTGAAATCCTTACTTAGTTCACTAACTCGGGCAGGAATCACCCAAGTCCGGTCAGTGAGCAGTTCAGAACCTTAGTTTAACGTTTAACCCGAAATCGGTAAACCTCGTGGTGGAATCCGAATCTTGAACCGTGTGTTTGTTTAGAATGATTTGTAAGTCGGTTCAAGCTCCGTTTTCACCGGTTGAGTGTAAAAGAGTTTAAAGATTGATGAAAATCCATCTTCCAATCCTTTTCCACCGTGAAATGTTAAGATCTTTGGTAGATTTTAAGTTATTTATGTGGAAATCGGTTAGATCTAAGCTTATCATGGTGGAATGATGCCAAAACATGATGTTCTTGAAGAACACCATGATGACATCACCCAAGAACACCTAGATCTTGGTGATTTCACGGTTGAAATCCAAGTTTTGAAAGATAGAAAGGTGTAGAATCAATAGGTGAACAAAATCGTACAACATTTAGAGTAAAACACTTACCGGATTGAGAGAAATATGAGAAATAGCGAAGAGATGAGGCTGGTCGGTCAGAGCTTTTCCAAAAGTGGAAAGAATGACAATGACAGCCCTATTTATAGGCTTCCAAAAGAGGAAAGGCCCATTCGTTCGAACAGCATTCCTGGTCGAATGGGCTGCTTGATCGAACAGCCTGTTCGATCGGCTAGTCCTGTTCGATCAGGATGTCCTGTTCGATCAGAATGCCCCCTTTTGAGCGTTTCGCGACGATTTTTTTGATATTTCAATTTCGATGGATAAGGAATTGAGTAGGATAGAGTTCCTACTCAAATTACTTTTAGTCCCAACTACTATATCTAACATACAAGCATCCTTACACCACAATTCGGGTTCGGTTTCGATTGAGTTCGATTATCCTTCGTGTTTCGATTTGATTTGATTGATTCACCACACACTTCAACGTAAAAGTAAACATGCACAAGTAACACATAAGGCACACACACACGTATAAAGTACCAAATTCCCACACTTGAGTTCGATGATTGATTCGATTAACTTGATTATTGATTGATTAACTTTATCGCATTGTTACTTCCTATTATTCACAGTCGGTCGTCGATTTGCGGTTAGATTATCGGTCGATTAGTTTAGATTATACAACACTTACTCAACATAATTCATAATAAAAATTAAAATCACTTTAATTCCAAATACAGTCAACATTTGACTTTGACTTTGACTTTTGGAAAACACGGGGTGTTATACCATGATAACGGATAATCTTCTTTCTCTCCGTTCCAACTATTTCTTCACAAAACTTCAGTTGATCAAGGAAGGTGTTCGTGATCTCATTGACAGATTCATCCCTTTGTCGGAGTCGGAGAAAGTCTTCTTGGATTCGATCCACCGCTGATTGTGGACAATGATACTTGACAAAAGGTTGTTTGAATTCTTGCCAAGTCAAAGTTTGAACTCGATTTTCTCCGATCTCCTTACTATACGAGTCCCACCAATCTTTAGCCCTTCGTAAAAGTTGCCCCGTGGCAAACATGACTTGATCTTCCTTGTCACAATGACTCCGAATGAACACCCCTTCCATGTTAGCTATCCATCTTTGGCATTCTATGGGATCAATTTCCCCATTAAAGGTCGTAGGCTTACATGCCATAAAATCCTTGTAGGTGCACCGTCTTGCCTCTTTCTTGCCTTGAATTCCGGCTATCATTTCCTTCAATTCATCTACTTTGCCCGTGATCATATTCTCTACCGTGCTTAGTACTTGGCCCTCCACCTCTTGTGCTAGCTTGGAAACGTTTGCATCAATTGCCCTCGTTACTTCATCCGAAATCATCTTGTTTAACTCGTTCCGAGTTATACGTTCTGTGTTATCCGTGTTTCCTCCACTTGCCATCTACAATTTAAACATTCATATTAATCATTGTTACTTTCATCCTCCTCATCTTTCTATATATACATCATTTGTTCTTAATAGTTCATTTTCACAAGTCGTGAACCCATCCAATCCCTCTTTACAAACATTCTTAATGTGTCACTTACTTTATCCATTCGCATGTCAGAACTCCTCATTCTTTCGCACGTTCATTATTAAAGCATGCTAGCTATCTTGAATTTCTTAGTTTCATAGTTGATTCGGGGTATTCTTTATGTTTAACGAATGCCATAATCGAATTAAGGGCCTTAACATGAATAACAACAAATTCAGCAAAAACAATTAGGGGGACCCGTCGCCGACGACACTGAGGGCGTCGCCGACGGGCTCGGGAAAACCCCGTCGCCACATTTTGCCCGTAGGCAGGTGGTTAAGCCGTCGGGTGGAAGGGTGCCGTCGCCGACGGCATATAGGCCGTCGCCGACGGGCTTCCTGGTGTGCAAACGCTGATTAACCAAAAATTTCATTTCCAGCCCCCCTTTTCCAACCCGAAACGGTCCTGGGCAGTCCCGAAGCCTTCCATAGCACCCATTATCATCTAAACCCATGTCATACTAGTAACTAAACCATAACCCATTCCCATTCCTAACTAAAAACATGGAATTCTTAAAGTACTTACTCGCGTGGCGCTTTGGAACGAACACACTTTCACAAGAGCTTTCGGTTTGAGTTCGAGCACCATCACTTGCTCGAATCTCTCAAACCTTGGCTTTGATACCAACTTGTAAGGTCTAAAACTTAAAAGACACTAGCGAGCTTCATTTGACAAAAATATCAAACGGGTCAATAATTCATAAGTAAAAACTCTACATTTTACCATGACATAACTAACTAGGGGTTACTAAAATAGTTTACAACCCAACATTTCATAAGCAACTAACATAGTCTTCAACTACGAGTTCGACAACTAACAACAACCAAGTTATGTTACTTACAAAAAGACCCGTTTTAACAAAAAGTACATTTAACAAAAGTTTTAACCAAAACTAATGTCCTTGCGGAAGCGTGCATCATGAGTGTGTTCGATCCAAGTAACGCCGTTTAACAAGTCGCTTTACCTACATACAAGCAAACCGTTAGACGTTCTTATTACAAAAATTTATACACCATCAATTACAATTATGGACCTCAAGTCAACCTTTTAATCCTTCTTTCAAACGCAAGCTTCTCTAACTTCTCACATAACCCTTCTAACTCATTCGACCCATATCTAAATTACATAAATGGCTTACAATAACTTGTTACAATTAAACAACTTCAACCATTGAACAATAGTATACTACAACATTACATGCTAGAAATACTATGTAAGCAAGAACTTACCTTTATCGTTCTTCGTTTGAGACTCGGATCGGCTTGAGCTTTCCTCCTTAATTCCTACAATCCATAATTACATACTTAGTATCATGTCTTTCTTTCCATTCCATTATCAATAGATTCACTTTAACAACTAGCTAACTCTCTATTCTAGCCATTTAGCGATATACAACACATGATCAACTCATTCAAGCATTTTGACAAACACTTGGTGTGCATGCCATTAGATAAACATAAGGTACAAGTATTGTATGCATAACATGACTAGTTCATGACAATAACATCAATATCATCAATTTCAATCAAATCTCATACAACCTTTACCCTAATTTGATTCCACATAACATCATCTTGTTAATAACATCATTATACTAATCTACATCAAAATTTCATGTTACATATCACTACCATTCTATCATAAGTGGGTTTTTCATGCTCAACATCAATTCATCCAAATACAAGAGTAAATTGTGTTCTAAGTGATGCAATTAACCACAATCATGCAACTTCTCATATAAATTCATTGAATTCTTGAAACCCTATACATTCATAGTCATCAAAAACATGAAATTCTTGTTACCTTATGCTTTAATGGACTTAGAAGATCAAGAATCTACCAACATGCAAGAGTAATTGTCTTGATTAGGGCCTCAATTTGTGCAATTTAGTGAATAAAGAAGGGGGGTTCATCCTGTGCTTGCTCCTGGCGACATAAACACACGCATATGTGTGTGTGTTTGTGTTACTTGTTCTTTTAATCACTTAACTTCTCTTATTTGCATTCCCCCCCCCCCATGTATGCACACTTAATTTAAATGGCTCATAACTTACTCAACCTAGTTAATAAAGTTCTAATTCACATTCTTACTAAGCTTACATTCCTAGTTACTTCTTATAACATGCCGTGGCATCGTACATAATTAAATTTTGGGGCGTTACATTCGGCCAAGTGTATAACTTTGCCTTACTCGTTTATACTAAGTGTACTTCCCGGGTTCGAGTATATTATTGTACTCCTCCCATACACAATAAATCATTACCCTTTTTAATCTTTTTAAATTAAATTTTGCTTTAAATAAATTCTTACCGGATGTTGATCAAGCCTTGAACCGAACACAATTCTCCTTAACCTTAGCTCTGAATACCAACTTGTAACACTGTCATTTAAAATACACAAATTTTTACCGACTAGATAAGAATGTTCATAACCATTTGAAAACAAACATTAATATTAATGCTAGTTTAGCACATAAGTGTTTAAAACCACCAAAAACACTAATAGGATACATAAGTATTCCTTCTATTACAAAATTTTCACTAATGATCATCTAAGACAAAAGTTTTCGGAACTACTTCTTGAATGTGTTCGGTTCATGAGCCTAGAGTTGATCACCATCCGCTTGATTGACTTACTTGTAAGCTGGAAAATTTAACAAATATAAATGTTAGAATCCTTCAAATTTCACATAATTAAGAGTACGCTTAAAACGGATTCGAACTATAAAAATATACAAAGTTTAACAATTTTGGCTGGGCTCCACCGTAACTTACGGTGGTCACCGTAAGTTACGGTGGTCGCTGGGCTCTTGTGGTTTTGCCGTAAATCAGTACAGAATCATCGTAACAATTCACCTTCTACCGTAAGTTACGGTGGCTACCGTAACTTACGGTAGCTTCTGCATATTTTCCTGTTTTGCTGTTTTGACCCGTTTATTCCAATTTTCGCACTTTAAGTCATCAAAGCGCAGTACGGGGCATTTCTTTGCCACAAGTATGACCCGTTGTGGATCCCTTGCTTCAACACCCACGCTCCCATTACCGGTTTGCGTGTAAATATTATTCTTCCCATTACCCGACACGCGGGTTTATGGTCTACGGATATGGTACTCCCGTTTCCCGGTTTGTACCCACCATTGTTAACCCGTTTGGTTTGCCATTATGTAGTCCCTAAGCAACCAAACCATCACAACTCTATATTGTTCATAACTAGTAAACAAACAAAAATGAAAACCAAATCATCAATATTATAGTAACGTTAACCACGTACCTCAAAGCTTTCCCTTTAAATGAGCGTCCGCACCGGCTTGACTTCTCGACGCCTCGCTCGTATTGCCTAAAACATACAAGCCAATTACCATTAGAACCATTCGGCTCATGACTAAAGCTTGTTACTTTACCAACACCACAATTTGTGTCGATCAACATCTTTTAGGCATTTTATCGAGCATCTTATGTGCATGATTTCTCACAATTCATAATTAGGTTTAACATTTATCATTTAGCCATGATAAATATTAATTTAGGCAATTTCACATAATTTTCACATCAATAAATTCAGAACCTATTTCATAGAACTTGAATTACACTAGGATAACATCATAATCCTGATTTCCCATACTATTCTGCAAAATCCTCATATCACCTCTAATGGTGATTATGAACTTTACAAGAATTAGACCAAATTTCAACAAGTAATCGACTAGAGTTCATCCCTATACACTATTTCAATCAAAACAACTATCATGCATGCTCAGATTCGAATCTCATGAATTTATCTAAAATTTAAGGTAGAACCAAATCATGAAATTTTGCATACCTTACGATCCCTTAGTCAGGGTGATCTCAAATATATATTCAGATTTCAATTCGGACTTGATTCGAACCTTCAATTGGTGAATTTTTGTGAATGTTAGGGTTTGAGGGGAAATCCCCTTGTTGCCTGCGTTCTGGTCGATCAAACACACACTTAGGTGTGTGTTTGGTGTGTTATTTTACTAGTTAATTAAGTTGAGTTTCAAAATTGACAAGTTTTGTCCCTTAACTATACACCAACTATAAAAAGGGAAATTAAATCATACTTGTCATATTTCGTTAAGATACCAACTTACTAGGTTATCTTTTCCTAGTCTTTTATCTTAACTTATTACTGATATTTAATTTAAAATATAACCTTAAAAATTTCGGGGTGTTACAGAATCCTTAGTCATTTGACTACATAATAGTCTTTGCCGTAAAATAATGATTCGAGGGGTAAAACTCGGAGTTTAGGAATTTCCACACTGAATACAATACAAATATAGTTGTGAAGAAAGATTATTTGACAAGAAATGTCGTAGTATAATGCTTGATGTGAATGAAAGAGACTCATACTTAAAATAGGCTTAATTACCCTTAACGGGTCAAAATAAGCATACGAGCGAAAACGGGTTTAAATTGTGTAATAAACCTGTGATTAGAACCTAATATGGTAGATAACCTTAAATTGAAGACCTGTAAGGGATATAAGGATCAAACAAATATGTTTGTTTGATAAAATGCATAAACGGGGTAAAAGTCGATAAAAAGGTAACGAGTCGAAGGCTTAGAAGTCTCAAAATTTATTATGTTGGACGTTGGATTTTAACTCCATATGATGGAGAATTAAATTATGGACGCGTAGAAAAAGAATCGGGTAAAACGGATTAAAAACGAGAGAGTTATGCTCGTTTCCGTGAAATCGAGTCATGCTGGGTATGTACAGCAACATATTAAGAACATTCTGCCAAAAAGGGGGCTAGGTGGGGCGTCTAGCCCCTAGGCGTGACGCCTAGCCCCCCCTGAACTTGAAAAACATTTAATTCTGTTTGTTTGACCCATATAACTTGTTTAAACTGGTTATTTAACTATCAAAACTAACTTTTAAGTTGGTTTTGATCATAGGTGATTGTCAAGAGTGCCCGGATGAAGATCAAGCTCGAAGAAGAACCGAACACGATAAAGTTAAAAGCTTCAACGCGACGTTTCGTCGTATCTTTTAAACGAAGAATTCAATCACATTAAGTTATTCTTAAACTTTTATTGTAAAAGTTTTAGTAAACTCGTATGGACATACTTACGTGTAATCGTATAAACATGCATTTTTATGAAACTTATATAAAATATTGTATTTTTGAAATGTTGTAAACATGTGGGAATGTTAGTATGAAAAGTTTTTGTAAAGTCACATTTTAGCATTAAAATGTGTATTTTATTATTAAAATCTTGATTAATTAAGTCGGGTGTTACAAGTTGGTAATCGGAGCTCAAGGTTGTTGACAAATGTGTTCGGTTCGAGGCTTGATCACAAATCCGGTAAGACATGTATATCAATAGTTTCGTATGATTAAAGTGTTGAGAACAACACATATTGTTATCGTGTAATACACGTTACACCAATAAAATCGATATAGAATAGATATAGTCAACGAAATTACACGCGTTGATGCGTATAGTAGAAAAACCTTGTATTATAATACGGGCATCCTTTAATGTTGAAATTACTAACTGTTGTATTTGTTTTAGTTGAAGGACACTCGCATATGAGGATAGAGAGAGTTTAACAAATCGCAAATCTGACAGAAGAACGGTCCAAAGAGTATGCTCATCAAGGACCTAAATCGTGTAACGGTCGAGAACAAGGCTAATGGCAAGAGAAGCCCGTTAGGGCAAGCATTACCAGGTGCACATTTCAAATTTAATTGCACAAATAGTAATATGCAACAAATAAATAGAAATTGAAAGTTGCATATGTAGATTAAAAACTTGGAAAAAACCCGAATAAAAAATGTATTCGGGATATTGTTTCTAAGAGAAACAAATAGAGGCATTACTTACATAGGGCGTGATGTGAAAACTATAAAAAGTTCATGCGCGTCATGTGTTAATCGCTTACTCTGGCCAAGTAAGTAGTGGCATATGATACCATGAACTTCTTATAGCGGACACATTTACATCCGATGTAGTAAGGACGGGGTGAATGGGACAAATTAAAAAGTACCCAAATGAAACAAATGAACAAAATAGTTGATAATAATGTAAACGTACAGTCGGGTGACAGAAGCGTATTACATTAGGATAATAAGCCCCAGAGAAGGGACAAGGATTTATGTAAATGATGATATAAATGAATGATCAAAATAAAATTCACGAAAATAAGTCATCTTGGATGAAAGGGCCATGTTGAACGAAATGGGCAAGTAAAACCAAAGTATAGATGATCCGCCGGGTCATAAAAACAAAGGTGTTGCCCACACGAAAAAGATAATCAAGGTTGTTAACTTTAGTCGTAGTAAAGCAAGGATAACGATGATAATCGTCACTTATAATTAATAAGGCCGCCAATGGTGGTCACGTAAAGAATAAAAGACATGGTTGAAAAAAAGCGACGGATTTCGCTAAGGTGACCAAGTAAATCGAAATGAAGTCTTAATGCATACCGGAAGGGGGTACAATCATAACGATTTCGGTAAAACACCCGGCTGATGGGTAAGGAATTGAACGCATGCGTAGACTGAGAAACAGGAACGCGCATGGAAAGTCAAAAAGACTCGGGTTTCGGGTCATGACTAAAGGACGATAAGATACTGCAATTAGAAATTTTGATAAATTACGTTCAACTATTTCAAAGCTGAACGGGTCGAACAAAGACTGAAGTTTGACATTTATAAGTGATGAATTTTCACACGAACAAGTCAAACAAATTTAATAAAGGATGACACTTGCTAAAGTTAGTAAGCGCGAATCGAATAAATAGAAGTGCGAAATATTAATAAACCTATGTAAAGGAGTTATAGGCGTTAAAAACATTAAAATAAAAGAGCCCGGGTAATGGGACGTAAAGAAGTATAGGTAACAACCGGGTAACGGTAAGTGTAGGGCAAACCGACGTGTAATTGATGTTAGAAGTCAAGAAGTCAGAAAGATAATTCGAAAGAAAACAATGTAGCCTTAGACTACGGTCAAGGTCAAACGAAATCAAAAAGGTAAAGGTGAATAATTCTAAACATAAAAAGGGGTGCCTTAACGCCATATGCGTATATAAACGTATACACATTTGAATAAAGACTCGAATAAAAGATGATCTATGGGATCATCATAACCTACGGGATATTAATTAATGTAACGGTCTACAGGGCCAAAATGACACACGGGTCATGAATTGAAGCAAAGTTATCATAAGGGCCTCGCCTTAAAGAGGTGAAAGCTTAAGGAAATAGCCTACGAGGTTAAGTGAAGGAACCTATGGGTCAATAGTGTAAGGTGAGGGAACTTGTTACGATTCCCCGCGTAAAACGAGAACGGAAAACAATAAATTATGGGTTGTCAATTTCCTTGATATGAGTAATTGACATAGTTAAAGAGAAAAACGTTAAACTAAAATTCAGTTTTAGTAAGAAATAACGTTTTAACAAATATGAATACTATAAGACGAATTCAGAAATAACAAATATCAAAGAGTATGGGTCTTAACATCGATAGGTGCGAGACAATACATTCGAAAAGAAGAAGTATGATAAAGAAACGTTGATATAAATTAAACATGACGTGACACGATCACGGTCAAGAAATGCAATGTGAAGTGGAATCACATTATAACCAAGCGAGCGGTAAAGAGTAACTGGACTAATAAGTCTAGTTAGTGAGACCAATTAAGGTCATTTAAATAAATTTGGTTGCTTGTAAGCGGTGGATTCGGTATAACTAAACCGAATAAATGAATTTGAAAACAAAAGAAATTGTTGCTAAAAGTGAAAGATTTCACTAAAGACCTTTAAACAGGTCAAGGTAACAGACTCACAAAGAGTTCGACAATATATAAAAGCGATGGATATCGCTAAGTTAACTAAACTAGTAGAAATAACGAAATTACGTTATTTCAAGTTGCATTATGTCTTATGAGGTACGTAGATGTTTTGTAACCAAAAAGATATTACCATAATTTTTTCTGGTAATACTAACAATCGGTTAAAATATGAGCAACGCTCAATTGATTATCGAGAGCAAATGCATGGAGTTAAACTTGATAAATTATGTAACAAAAGGTTTCGAGGACGAAACCTCTCTAAGGGGGGTAGACTTGTAACACCCCGAAAACGGGTTTGGTAATCAAAACTCCATTAATACTAAAAGAAAGGTAAAGTACCATTAGTAGTAAAAATAACCCGGTAAATATTTGGATTTAAATATGAAATCATAATATTAAATACGAGCGAATCATAGTTTTAAGGAATTGAATTTATAAGGGCCCTAGTTAACGGGACTTAAAAGTAAAACGAGTTTTTAAATTACCGAACCTACCAAGCTGACTAGGAATAATTCTAACCTAGTTAGATAGTGTCACACCCCGATTTCCACACGTTTCACCGGTGGGCCCGGTGGGGGATTACCGTGACGTAGTTGGCAACAATATATTCAAACCACACAATATATAAATGCACAGCGGAAGCAAAATAGATAAATTTCAACTGAATATTATTGTAATATTAAGTATCACAACAGTTGAAAAGAAATCCACAGGGGATCCAAAAATAAATAGAAAATAGTGTTCAACAGATTGACGTCCAAGCTTGCGAGGCTTGTTGAGGACTCTAGGAGGAAGCCAGCCTAGTTCGTTTAGTACCTGCAGTTAACCTTTTTGGGAAAATACGTCAGTTTACACTGGTAAATACATTCAACCGACACTTTTGTAAATGGTTTAATAAGATTGATTTGAATGCACAAGGCACAAACTTTTATAACTTGGGATAATTATTTTAATATAATGCTTGTAAACGAATTACATGTTTCTTTGCGTTCAGTAGCCCGTTCCATAAACCGGGTTAAAGACTAATAGACACACCACAGGTATAATGCTCACAAGGTTAATCCTTTAGTGAGATACCATTTTTCATATGCAGCTGTCAGGTGTACGCCTACACCCCGTGCTTAAGTCGTGGCCATCTCGTAAGATGATGCTAGGGATATCCGGGACATGGTCATTAACCCCCCAAAGGCTTTAAGCAACAAATCAAATTTTCTAACGGGTCATATTGATAATACTTAACCACTAATCGGTTAAGGTCAATAGCCCGACCAAGCGCTATTTTAAATACCGTACCCCAAGCCCGTATAGGGAAATAAGTTAAAAGTATTTACCTTTGCAAGTATAATTCACAAACAGCTAATGCAAGTAGCTTTTACCGGGTCTCCTATTCTGGAACGAAGGTTTATAATATCCTATTAGAATCCTAACGGGTCTTTGATTAAGCTTAAGCTTAGACCGGTTAGTTTTAACGAAAGATACGGTTCGAAGGCACGATTAAGCGAAGACCGGAATAAAATGTGATTTAGGCCCGAAAAGTTTGAAGACTTGTTTAACATGGGTAATCCAATCACATTCTGGATTTTGAGAATAAAACGACAATGTTTGACCCGTTTCGGCTAATTTATGTAAACTAGTTACATAAACCGAACCGAACGCGTAAAAGGCGTAACGGGTAACCGCAAGAGTCCTACACGGGTTTCCTAAGTTAATATGCTCCAAATAGGTTGTGGTATCAGTAGGATACCCTCCATTATGCCCACAACGAGTTAAATCCCAATATACGCCCCGTAGGGGTATTTTGGTTATTTTAAAGATTATAAAAGAGATTTCCGGGTTCTACAGGAAATCTGAGTTTTCTGAGCATGTGATAAAGTTCAAAATACTTTATTTATTATTTAAAATTAGTAGCAACTGGATTCGGGTCAAAATACCTTGTAGAACTCATTTTATGTTCGAAAAGGGTATATTCGGTATTTACCGAATCCATGCCATAACCGCAGATTATGAACAGGTAAAAAAATAATTAAAAATCTTTAAAAATCCCTAAATATTATTTTATACCAGTGGGTAAAAGGTTTGGTGTCGAAAATTGGGTTTAGATAGGCTTTATGCTCGTTGCGACGTTTAATTACAAAAGTTTTCTTTAATTGCGCTATTTAGCATAACTTCTATTCTAGACCTCGGATTGACATGAAATTTTAGGGACATATTTAGAAATCAGTAGCTAAGGTTATTGTCCTTTCACATGTCCTAAATTCTCGTTTTAAAGTCAAAATGGCGTTATGGTCAACATTTAAGCATATTACGGAAATGTGTAAACGACTCGGACAAACAACGAACCGGTCACAGAGGGTTATACCATCATGTAACATGTTCCTAAGAGAGTCCTAAGGCATATCTAAATCATACCAAATCGGGTCAGAACTGAAGTCAAAGCAAAAGTCAAAGTTTTGCGACTTTCGGTTCCGAACCGGGTCAAAACATAAGATGGTCGGATCAAACAAGCTTAGATCAGTTATAATACTTATTATCAAGTTACATGAGTGATAAAATAGGTTACATGCCTTCTACATTGCTAAATACATGTTAATTCAAAAATTAAGCTTCTGTTGACTTTTTCTAAACAACTTTGACCCGACATTTGAACTAGTTAGAGTGGGAATCAGAGGGTGCCCTTTTAAGGGTTTAATGTCCACATAATTACCAACATATAACTATCTTTGATTCAACTAATCACTGGACCATTAGTGATTAATCGCTAAGTCAACCGTTAATTACGACGGTTTGACTTTTAAGCTAAAACTAAGCAAAAACTAAACTAAGGAAGGCTAAGCATACTTACTAAAGTCTAATGAATGACCAGAGATGCTTAGAGAAGGCACTTGTGCTCCAGAGAAGCTCCAAGAATGCAGAATGAAGTGTGAACAATTGTTACAACATGAGTGGCCTTTTATAGTGAATTTAATCCATTGAGATCATGACAACTAGGTCTATCAATGATCCCAGATCATTTACAAGTGTTTCCTAGTGTCTAGGATGGGTTAGGGGTCGCCCATGTCTCTGAAAATATCTTACCATGCTTGTTTTACCGTTTACAACAGCCAACAGCCAAGCTGCTGTCGCTGGGCATCTCTTACGGACCGTAAGGCAAGGCCCTTGCGGTCCGTGAGCCTTTGACAGAGAAAAATTTTAACCTTTCGCAGCTCACGGACCGTAAGGCAGGACCCTCGCAGTCCGTAAGCCCTTGCCAGAAGGCAAAAATTTTTAACCTTCCTAGCTTTGAAAGGGAAACATGCATAGTGAAACTTTGAGTCTGAATTTGTCAGTATGAGACCCTTTTAACCCATGCTTGATCAAGTGAGCCTACCCATCATGAAGATTATTGGCTTGCAAAATGATAAATTATCTATGAATGATTTATTGAGCATTATTTTCATAGGATCTCATTTTTAGATTTTGGGAATCTATTATTATTAGTAATCACCGGATTAAGGTATACTAGATGTTTATTAATCATGCTAGGGTCTTGGGATTTATGATGAAGTCGTTCAGGGGTGTAAATTAACATGTTGACGAGCTCAAAATCCTGCCATACACCTTTAATCAAATCCGGGTTTATAGTACTTTTGTCGTATGTGACACGTGTCGTTTATTTATTGGACACAAATTTTTGAGGTGTTACATCCTCACCCCCTTAAAAGAAATCTCGACCTCGAGATTTACTGAAACAAATGAGGGTACTTTTCTTTCATTGTGGATTCTACCTCCCATGTGTATTCGGGACCTCTACGGGCATCCCATTTTACCTTCACGATCGGTATATACTTCCTTCAAAGCTTCTTAACCTGTCGATCCTCGATCGACACAGGTTTTTCAACAAACTTCAAGCTCTCATCAATGTGTACATCTGTATGTGGTATAACTAGTGATTCATCAGTGAAACACTTCTTCAGATTGCAGATGTGGAAAACATTATGAATACCACTGTGCTCTTCTGGTAAGTTTAACTTATAGGCAACCGACCCGACACGTTCGATGACCTCGAATGGTCCAATATATCTCGGGTTCAACTTGCCTTTCTTACCAAATCGCATCACTCCTTTCTAGGGTGATACTTTAAGCAATACCTTGTCACCTACTTTGAAGTTGAAAGGTTTACGCTTCAAATCTGCGTAGCTTTTCTGCCTATCTCGGGCAGCTTTCAAACGATCACGGATCTGGACAATCTTGTCCGTCGTCTCAAAGACTATTTCTGGTCCCCACAGTTGGACATCTCCAACTTCCGCCCAACAAACTGGCGTTCTGCACTTCCTACCATACAAGGCTTCAAAATGAGCAGCTTTAATGCTCGTATGGTAGCTATTATTGTATAAAAATTCGATTAATGGTAGGTGGTTATCCCAACTACCACCTAAGTTGATCACACATGCACGAAGCATGTCCTCCAAAGTTTGGATCGTACATTCACTCTGTCCGTCCGTCTGAGGATGGTAAGCCGTACTGAAATTTAAGCGAGTGCCCAAAGACTGTTGGAAACTTTTCCAAAAATGAGATGTGTACCTGGTATCTCTGTCAGAGATAATAGACACCGGCACGCCATGTAGAGATACAATCTTATCTAAGTACAATTGGGCTAACATGTCGGAGCTATAAGTCTCCTCAATGGGTAGGAAATGTGCTGATTTAGTCAGTCTGTCGACTATCACCCATATTGTATCGTTCCCTTTCCTTGTCTTCGGCAACTTGGTGATGAAATCCATCGTCACCATTTCCCACTTCCACTCGGGAAGTTCTAGCTGTTGTAGCAAACCTGACGGCTTCTGATGTGCAGCTTTGACTTGCGCACAAGTCAAACATTTTGCTACATAGGTGGCTATAGACTTTTTCAAGCCTATCCACCAGAAGTTTGCTTTCAAATCCTGGTACATCTTGTCCGCCCCAGGATGAACGGAGTATTTGGAACTATGGGCTTCCTGGAGGATAACATCCCGTAGTCCTCCATAGACTGGAACCCATATTCGCCCATTCAGCCTTAAGATTCCATCCTTGCCACAGGATAACTGTTCTTCAGTTGCTCCTAGCTTTTCATTTGGGTAGTTGGCTTCCAGCACAGCTTCCTTCTGTGCAGCTAACAATCTTTCATTCAAACTGTTCTTTATCTCAATGCTCTTGGCATTGATTCGAATAGGCTTCACCCTTTCCTTTCGGCTCAGGGCATCGGCGACTACATTCGCCTTGCCAGGATGGTATCTTATTTCACAATCATAATCATTTAAAGTCTCCATCCATCGTCGTTGCCTCATGTTCAAATCCTTTTGATTGAACAGGTGCTGGAGGCTCTTGTGATCAGAATAGATCACGAATTTGATACCATATAAGTAGTGTCTCCATAACTTTAGTGCGAATACAACGGCACCCAACTCCAAGTCATGGGTGGTGTAATTCTTTTCGTGTACTTTCAACTGACGTGAAGCATAGGCAATAACCTTGCCTTTTTGCATAAGCGCACATCCCATTCCTGTGTGTGATGCATCGCAGTATACCACAAATTCTTCTGTTCCTTCAGGCAATGTCAACACAGGTGCATTGCTTAGCTTCTGCTTGAGGGTATCAAAGGCTTCCTGTTGCTTTGGTCCCCAGTCGAACTTAATTTTCTTCCTAGTCAGAGAAGTTAGGGGTGCAACAATCCTTGAAAAATTTTCAATGAAACGCCTGTAATATCCTGCCAATCCCAAGAAGCTACGAATTTTTGTGGGCGTCTTCGGCTCTTGCCAATTCATGACAGCTTCCACCTTAGCGTGATCCACTTGGATACTACGCTCACTAACCATATGTCCAAGGAATTGGACTTCTCGAAGTCAGAATTCACATTTAGAGAATTTAGCGTAAAGCTTTTCTTGTTGAAGTAGTGAAAGAATACATCGGAGGTGCTTCTCGTGGTCAGCTTGGTTCTTCGAATAGATGAGAATGTCGTCTATGAAGACGATGACAAATTTGTCCAAGTATGGCTTGCAGACACGGTTCATGAGATCCATGAATGCCGCTGGTGCATTAGTGAGCCCGAAAGGCATCACTAGGAACTCGTAATGACCATAACGAGTCCTAAATGCAGTTTTGTGCACATCTTCATCTCTAACCTTTAATTAGTGATAACCTGACCTTAGATCAATCTTAGAGAAGTAGCTTGCTCCTTGAAGTTGGTCGAACAGATCGTCGATCCTGGGTAATGGATATCTATTCTTGATAGTAACCTTGTTAAGCTCATGGTAATCGATGCACAGACACATCGATCCATCCTTCTTCTTGACAAATAAGATTGGTGCTCCCCAAGGAGACGAACTAGGTCTAATGAAACCTTTGGCTAGCAATTCATCCAATTGCGTTCTTAATTCCTTCATCTCTGTTGGTGCCAATCTGTAAGGTGCTCTTGCAACTGGTGCTGCTCCAGGGATGATATCAATCCGGAACTCCACTTGCCTATCTAGGGGTAACCCAGGTAGCTCTTCGGGGAAAACTTCAGGGTATTCAGAAATGACGGGGATACCTTCAATCTTGGGTTTCGGCTCGTCAATAGTCACTTGTGCCATGTAAATGACACAACCCCTTTTTAAACACCTAGAGGCCTTGAGCATAGTCACTTGCTCAGGCAATCCATACTGGGTATCTCCTTGAATAGTAAGTGATTCACCAGACGGAGTCTTGATCACCACTTGCTTCATATTACAGACAATCTGGGCCTGGTTTTAGATAACCAGTCCATACCCAAAACTATGTCGAACCCAGCTAACTTCAAAGGAAGTAGAGACAATGGAAAAGAGTGGTCCCTAATGGATATGAAGCATCCTTCTAATATGGTTGAGGCGGTTTCTAAGGTGCCATCAGCTAGCTCCACCTCATATTTCACACTTAAAGTCTTAACAGGTAAATTCAGCAATTTGTAAAACTTATTGTCCACAAAAGATTTATCAGCTCCAGAATCAAATAATACTCTTGCATAGACATCATTTATAAGGAAGGTACCTGTGATCACGTTGTCGTCCTGCACAGCTTCCTTGGCATCCATTTTGAAGACTCTCGCATTAGTCTTCTTTCCCTCGTCAGCTTTCTTTGTATTCTTTGGGCAATTCGCCTTAATGTGCCCCTTTTCATTGCAGCTGTAACACGTTGCATCTTTCAGCTTCTTGCACTCGAGGGTCTTATGCTCCGTGGATTTGCAAATTCCACAACGACCCGCCTGAGACTGGGATTTGGAGTCAAGTCTACATTTCCCATAATGGTATTTCTGGCAAGTCTTACATTTGGGCTTATCCCCAGACTGATGCCCATCTTTCCTTGAACCAGACCCTTTCTTGTGGTCGTTGTTCCCTCGGTGCTTTTTGTTTGATCGACGGGAGTTGCTGTCGTCATCATGCTTTCTCTTTCCAGCATCCTTGTTCCCCAGCGATCTCTGCCTAACCGCATCCATAGTGAGGGATAAGGATATATCAGCTACTGACCTGAATGTAGCTGGTCGAGAGGCTTTCACACTAGCCTTGATTTCTGGGGCCAGACCCCCAATGAAACGCGCAATCCTTTTAGGTTCTGGGGTCACCAAGTATGGAACCAATCTAGACAGGGTGTTGAAACTCGTGAGGTACTCCTGGCAATCCAGGTTCTTCATGACTAGAGATAGAAATTCAGACTCTATCCTTTCAATCTCGTGCTGCGGGCAGTAATTTTCTTTGATAAGAGCAATAAATTGCTCCCAAGACATGTTGTACAAAACAACCTTTCCTGAGGCTTGAACCAATGACCTCCACCACGCTAGAGCTTCTCCTTTAAATGACTGGGATACAAACTTCACCACATCCATCTCAGCACATCCACTTATGTCCACAACAGTGTCCATTTCGTCCAGCCAGGTCATGCAATCCACAGCGCCTTTTTCCCCAGTAAAATCTCGGGGCTTGAAGGAAAGGAAATACTTATACGTGAAACCCTTGGCGCGAGGTGCATCATTGAACACTATTTTCTTGGGACGGACACTATTCTCATTTGATGAATGACGATCATCATCCTTCTTAGGTTTAGAAGATGGTTTGCTATGGGATGCAGAATGGGTTCTTGGTTTTGAGTGTGGTGTAGATAGGGTCCTGCTTCGAGACTCGCTATACTCTTCATATTGCCGATCCAAAGCCGTTGCAACAGCGTTGTCTACTAACGCTTTCAGTTCAGCACCCGTTATATTAATTCGAGTTATCATGCTCATTTGCCGTTGGATGACTATTAACTTCTTTCGAGTCAGCCATTGAAACCTTAATCTGCCACATAAGATAATGACAAAAGTCTTATTTGGGAGTTTATTATGGAATTGTCTTTTATGGCAATTCATTAACGTGGTAAACACAGACCATATTTGGTTAATTTGTTACTCACATTATTTAGGATTTTAATATATTTTATCCTAATTATAAACAATATTGTTAGTGGCGCAAAAGCCTAGTCACATAGACGTTTTATATTATCAGCCAGGATTTCAGAGAATCAAGGCATGAAGGTCTGAACATAGTTCTTTTACCTTTTTCTGACAGGGAATTATAATTACAACTGTCTTTTGTCTTATATGACAATGAATATGGCCCGAAGGCACTACATCACTAATGGATGTTTGATAAGCGATCATCTTATTTGATGATTTAAACCCATGATTCATAGATCATTAAATGAGGCTTTGGGATTCTCTGGAGAATCCTTATATAAGAGAGGCATGTGTGATTTTACAAATCACTTCTGCCAGGAGTGTTAACATAATTCCAGAGGTTAACAGGGATTTGAATCTTTTAACCAGGTCTTACCGTCTTGGCCAGGTCTTATCACGACACAAAGGCAAGGTTATACCGTTAAGATTCTTTATTTAACTGGTAGGCAGATTCAAATTAAAAGGAATGATTTGGTTTATCTATTTCATATAATAGTGCATATAATGATAAAAATGAAATTCAACAACTTATCATTCCAATATTTATTAAAAGATTACATACTGCCCTAAACGGGACTTTTCAGATAGACAAAATACCTACGCAGAAGTTAAACGGAAACAAATCCACCTAGGGATCAAATACAAGGATAGATGTCCACACAGGGACTAAACACAAAATAGATGTCCACGCAGGGACTAAATACCAAGACAAATGTCCACGCAGGGACTTAATTGAAATAAGAAGTACAATAGCATATATAGAGACTAATGATCTCGCTTCTTCTTTCCCTTCAACAGGTTTGCTAAACCTTTGAGAAATCCGTGGTTATTCTTACGTTCCTCTTCAAAATCTCACTCCACCCTGTTTAAACGCCAGAGGATTTCTTCCTGTTCCGGTGGGGAAAAACGGGGCGGCTGCGATAGATGCTGAGCTGGAGTGCTAGCAGGCACCGAATACCCATGAGTTGAGTATCCCATTCCCCATGGAAGTTCATAAGGTACTTCAGGATGACGGGCGTGATAGTTTGCTGCTATTTCATGGTATGGGTCGACACCAATGTAGTCGTAGTGAGTGTGAGCTGGCTGCTCAAACGGGTTGTATGCTGAGGTACCGGCGTACGCAGGTATTAGGTTATCATAACCAAATGGTGGCGAAGGTGGTGCAACTGGTGCAACTGGTGCTGAATTTGCCTCATGAACTGGGTCTGAAGGCCCTTCTTCCTGCAGTGGCGGATAATGACTGCCACTGGAGTGTCGAGGTGTGCTGAAATGAAAATCCCCTCTTCGAGTGGATATACGTGCGCCTGATCTCCTACTCCTCGGTGGATCCGGAGGTGCTTGCTGAACTGGTGGCGGAGGAGGCGGTGGCGTAACTGCCACGAAACGCGGATCCTCGGAAGGATCCTGCTGCTGCTGATGCTGGTGAGGTGATGAATGGTGAGAGGGTGTAAAGTACCACTCACACTGGTTGAACCTCGCCTGATAGCTGTCGGGACCCTGATAGGGTGTTCCATGGAAGGATGACCCATCAGAGATCTCGATAGGATGGTTGGGGGTACCTCTTGCAGGTTCAATGGGATTCGTATCCTCGTCCATGTCCATCGCATTATCTTCGGAGAAATGGTCCTCTGGTCCTAGCGGGTTAAAACCTACCGGTTCTTGGACATAGTCTGCTGGGTTGAACTGACCCTGAAAGTAAGGAGTAGGATCGCCATAGGAACGGTGCGAAACAGAACACTAGAGAGGTATAAATGAAGGCTGAGGGTTACTGGGCTCGTTCTCCGAGTTCGTCCCAAAAGAGTGACGGTATGAAGGCGTCGAACTGTGTGAGGTAGACCGTCTTGCGGGTTCAAAGAGGTTCCTCCTACGCCTCTGAGGTTCTTCACTCCTTGTGCTAGAAGGAGCTCGCATGTTCGAAGGTCTGGCCTCATGATCATTGCGAGTAGTGATTGGCCCTTTGCCTCTTCCTCCTCTTTTGATTGCTGGTGGCATATTTCCTGCATAAACAATTTTAAATCAACAATAAACAATAAAAGACAAACTAGAACCACAAATCGAGTTTGTCCTATGTTCTTGTCTAGACTCAAGTATGTGCAATCGTGTCATTGAGATTAAACACATAAGGATAGTGTTTAATTCACTCAACGTTGGCTCTGATACCAATCTGTCACACCCCGATTTCCACACGTTTCACCAGTGGGCTCGGTGGGGGATTAACGTGACGTAGTTGGCAACAACATAGTCAAACCACACAATATATAAATGCACAGCGGAAGCAAAATAGATAAATTTCAACTGAATATTATTGTAATATTAAGTTTCACAACAGTTGAAAAGAAATCCACAGGGGATCCAAAAATAAATAGAAAATAGTGTTCAACAGATTGACGTCTAAGCTTGTGAGGCTTGTTGAGGACTCTAGGAGGAAGCCAGCCTAGTTCGTTTAGTACCTGCAGTTAACCTTTTTGGGAAAATACTTCAGTTTACACTAGTAAATACATTCAACCGACACTTTTGTAAATGGTTTAATAAGATTGATTTGAATGCACAAGGCACAAATTTTATAACTTGGGATAATTATTTTAATATAATGCTTGTAAACGAATTACATGTTTCTTTGCGTTCAGTAGCCCGTTCCATAGACCGGGTTAAAGACTAATAGACACACCACAGGTATAATGCTCACAAGGTTAATCCTTTAGTGAGATACCATTTTTCATATGCAGCTGTCAGGTGTACGCCTACACCCCGTGCTTAGGTCGTGGCCATCTCGTAAGATGATGCCAGGGATATCCGGGACATGGTCATTAACCCCCCAAAGGCTTTAAGCAACAAATCAAATTTTCTAACGGGTCATATTGATAATACTTAACCACTAATCGGTTAAGGTCAATAGCCCGACCAAGCGCTATTTTAAATACCGTACCCCAAGCCCGTATAGGGAAATAAGTTAAAAGTATTTACCTTTGCAAGTATAATTCACAAACAGCTAATGCAAGTAGCTTTTACCGGGTCTCCTATTCTAGAACGAAGGTTTATAATATCCTATTAGAATCCTAACGGGTCTTTGATTAAGCTTAAGCTTAGACCGGTTAGTTTTAACGAAAGATACGGTTTGAACGCACGATTAAGCGAAGACCAGAATAAAATGTGATTTAGGCCCGACAAGTTTGAAGACTTGTTTAACATGGGTAATCCAATCACATTCTGGATTTTGAGAATAAAACGACAAGGTTTGACCCGTTTCGGCTAATTTATGTAAACTAGTTACATAAACCGAACCAAACGCGTAAAAGGCGTAACGGGTAACTGCAAGAGTCCTACACGGGTTTCCTAAGTTAATATGCTCCAAAAAGGTTATGGTATCAGTAGGATACCCTCCATTATGCCCACAACGAGTTAAATCCCAATATACGCCCCGTAGGGGTATTTTGGTTATTTTAAAGATTATAAAAGAGATTTCCGGGTTCTACAGGAAATCTGAGTTTTCTGAACAGGTCAAAAAGTTCAAAATACTTTATTTATTATTTAAAATCAGTAGCAACTGGATTCGGGTCAAAATACCTTGTAGAACTCATTTTATGTTCGAAAAGGGTATATTCGGTATTTACCGAATCCATGCCATAACCGCAGATTATGAACAGATAAAAAAAATAATTAAAAATCTTTAAAAATCCCTAAATATTATTTTATATCAGTGGGTAAAAGGTTTGGTGTCGAAAATTGGGTTTAGATAGGCTTTATGCTCGTTGCGACGTTTAATTACAAAAGTTTTCTTTAATTGCGCTATTTAGCATAACTTCTATTCTAGACCTCGGATTGACATGAAATTTTAGGGACATGTTTAGAAATCAGTAGCTAAGGTTATTGTCCTTTCACATGTCCTAAATTCTCGTTTTAAAGTCAAAATGGCGTTATGGTCAACATTTAAGCATATTACGGAAATGTGTAAACGACTCGGACAAACAACGAACCGGTCACAGAGGGTTATACCATCATGTAACATGTTCCTAAGAGAGTCCTAAGGCATATCTAAATCATACCAAATCGGGTCAGAACTGAAGTCAAAGCAAAAGTCAAAGTTTTGCGACTTTCGGTTCCGAACCGGGTAAAAACATAAGATGGTCGGATCAAACAAGCTTAGATTAGTTATAATACTTATTATCAAGTTACATGAGTGATAAAATAGGTTACATGCCTTCTACATTGCTAAATACATGTTAATTCAAAAATTAAGCTTCTGTTGACTTTTTCTAAACAACTTTGACCCGACATTTGAACTAGTTAGAGTGGGAATCAGAGGGTGCCCTTTTAAGGGTTTAATGTCCACATAATTACCAACATATAACTATCTTTGATTCAACTAATCACTGGACCATTAGTGATTAATCGCTAAGTCAACCGTTAATTACGACGGTTTGACTTTTAAGCTAAAACTAAGCAAAAACTAAACTAAGGAAGGCTAAGCATACTTACTGAAGTCTAATGAATGACCAGAGATGCATAGAGAAGGCACTTGTGCTCCAGAGAAGCTCCAAGAATGCAGAATGAAGTGTGAACAATTGTTACAACATGAGTGGCCTTTTATAGTGAATTTAATCCATTGAGATCATGACAACTAGGTCTATCAATGATCCCAGATCATTTACAAGTGTTTTCTAGTGTCTAGGATGGGTTAGGGGTCGCCCATGTCTCTGAAAATATCTTACCATGCTTGTTTTACCGTTTACAACAGCCAACAGCCAAGCTGCTGTCGCTGGGCATCTCTTACGGACCGTAAGGCAAGGCCCTTGCGGTCCGTAAGCCTTTGACAGAGAAAAATTTTAACCTTTCGCACCTTACGGACCGTAAGGCAGGACCCTTGCGGTCCGTAAGCCCTTGCCAGAAGGCAAAAATTTTTAACCTTCCTAGCTTTGAAAGGGCAACATGCATAGTGAAACTTTGAGTCTGAATTTGTCAGTATGAGGCCCTTTTAACCCTTGCTTGATCAGGTGAGCCTACCCATCATGAAGATTATTGGCTTGCAAAATGATAAATTATCTATGAATGATTTATTGAGCATTATTTTCATAGGATCTCATTTTTAAATTTTGGGAATCCATTATTATTAGTAATCACCGGATTAAGGTATACTAGATGTTTATTAATCATGCTAGGGTCTTGGGATTTATGATGAAGTCGTTCAGAGGTGTAAATTAACATGTTGACGAGCTCAAAATCCTGCCATACACCTTTAATCAAATCCGGGTTTATAGTACTTTTGTCGTATGTGACACGTGTCGTTTATTTATTGGACACAAATTTTTGAGGTGTTACAGATAGTGACTTATGAGTGGGTTAAAACACTTAAATTATGAACTAAGGAAAAAGGAGGGGCCAAACTTGCTAAACTTGAAACTTGATTTATTTAAAACAAGAATTAAAACACACCAAACACCCACTTGGGGGTGTCTGGTCGATTAAGAAGCAGGGGGCGACATGGGTTTTCTTCAAACCCTAAAATCCTCACAGAACTCACAAAATGAAGCCTCTAATCAAGTCTAAATCGAATTTCAAGCACAAATTCATGATCATCTAGTTGAAAGGATCATAAGGTATGTAAAATTGTGATGTTTTGATCCATCTTAAATTCTAGGTTATTTGTAAGAAACTGAAATTGAGCTTGATTATGTCATGCATGGATGAATCTTGAAGTAATATGATGTCTAGGAGTAAACCCTAGTAAATAACATGTTGGATTATTGGATAATCTATAAAATTCATGATGATCCATTGATAAGTTAAATGGGTTTTTTAAATTTAGGTGAACACAAGAATCATGACTACCAAAAGTGGTGTTACTTGATTATTATGATATGATTTTGAGATTAGTATGCATGTTTGACATGATGAAATCGATATGTATGTTTATATTGGGCAAAATATCAAGTTATGAACTTGGTTTTAATGATGTAAAATTATACCCGTTAGGTGTTCGTTAAAATGCCTAAATGAAAGATAAATGTGGAAAATCGGACAAAAACGCATGCTTGATGGATATGGCAAATTATGCGTTAAGACTTATAAAAAGGGTTCTAAACGGATTGTGAATTGAACTCTTTAGGCAAGGAATCCCCGGATCCTCAAGTGGACAAGCCGGTGGAAATACGCGTTTGAAAAAGGTGCTTAAAAGGTGCGTAACTACGATTCCGTTACGTTATGCTTGATTCCGTATTTTCGCTAGTACACTTTAAATTAGCATAATACATGAAATTAGCATTTGCTTGAAGTGACGAAGGTCACTAGGTAAATAAACGGGTCAAAAGGTGAAATTATCACCCTTTGACAATATTGTCTAATGGTTTGTCGAGTTACATGTTTATAGGAATAAATATCAAATGGATACGTACATCGCTATTGCTTAGCGGCTACTAAGTCAAGGTATTGAAACGGGTCAATATATTGATTCGAGCCATGTATGTATAATGGTTCAACTCATCATGTAGAACTTGGGATTCTATAAGAGTTAGACAAGGTTAAGATATAGATATTCGGTTACCTTTTTGGTATACCGAATAAATCGTATTATATTTATGGTGTTTAGAAGCACATGGGTTTATAAACAAGGATATGGTTAAAGGGTCGGGTTTTGGGGTCAAACAAGTATTCAAAGGACCTTGCAGTAAAAGAAGGATGAAAATTGACCAAAATGCCCTTGAAGGCTAAACCGAGCGAACGACCTATAAGGGTTGTTCGGAAAAGAGTAGTATGCATAATTAAACACTTAGAATGAGTAAACAAAAGCAAATGATGTGAATCCTTAGTCATTTGACTCCATAATAGTCTTTGCCGTAAAATAGTGATTCGAGGGGTAAAACTCGGAGTTTAGGAATTTCCACACTTAATACAATACAAATATAGTTCTGAAGAAAGATTATTTGACAAGAAATGTCGTAGTATAATTCTTGATGTGAATGAAAGAGATTCATACTTAAAATAGGCTTAATTACCCTTAACGGGTCAAAATAAGCATACGAGCGAAAACGGGTTTAAATTGTGTAATAAACCTGTGATTAGAACCTAATATGGTAGATAACCTTAAATTGAAGACGTGTAAGGGATATAAGGATCAAACAAATATGTTTGTTTGATAAAATGCATAAACGGGTTAAAAGTCGATAAAAAGGTAACGAGTCGAAGGCTTAGAAGTCTCAAAATTTATTATGTTGGATGTTGGATTTTAACTCCATATGATGGAGAATTAAATTACGGGCGCGTAGAAAAAGAATCGGGTAAAACGAATTTAAAACGAGAGAGTTAACTCGTTTCCGTGAAATCGAGTCATGCTGGGTATGTACAGCAACATATTAAGAACATTCTGCCAAAAAGGGGGCTAGGTGGGGCGTCTAGCCCCTAGGCGTGACGCCTAGCCCCCCTGAACTTGAAAAACGTTTAATTTTGTTTGTTTGACCCATATAACTTGTTTAAACTTGTTATTTAACTATCAAAACTAACTTTTAAGTTGGTTTTGATCATATGTGATTGCCAAGAGTGCCCGGATGAAGATCAAGTTCGAAGAAGAACCGAACACGATAAAGTTAAAAGCTTCCGCACGACGTTTCGTCGTATCTTTTAAACGACGAATTCAATCACATTAAGTTATTCTTAAACTTTTATTGTAAAAGTTTTAGTAAGCTCGTATGGACATACTTACGTGTAATCGTATAAACATGCATTTTTATGAAACTTATATAAAATATTGTATTTTTGAAATGTTGTAAACATGTGGGAATGCTAGTATGAAAAGTTTTTATAAAGTCACATTTTAGCATTAAAATGTGTATTTTATTATTAAAATCTTGATTAATTAAGTCGGGTGTTACAATACATGGAACATTTATACTTGGAGCTTAAACTAAACTCCCATTTCATCTTGTAAACTATAATCAAGAGATAATTTCCATGAAATAGAAATCAAGAGATTAAACCAATAAACAAAGTATTTTAATACATGTCGTTTGTTTATATCGGATTTCATTTTATCAAGTTTAGATTTTGTCTTAATATTATGAATGGGTGCTTTTGATTATGACTTCTGTTATAGTGAAATATCAACCCTAGCGATTTTTGTTATAGTGAAATGTAACCCTTAACGTGTTAGGCATTGTTGAATTAACTCAAATCATTTTTTTCCCTTTTTGGGTAACGGAGACTAGGGTGACAATTCTGACACGAACAGGATAACACGACACGAATCTACACGAAGTTATCATGTTTCGTGTTTGACCTTAACAGGTTTCGTGTCTAAACAGGTCGACACGATAAGACCTTAACAGGTTTCGTGTCTAAACATGTTAAAACCCGTTAACCTGTTAAGACCCGTTAAGTACATGTTAATAATTAAAAATTAAAAATATTATATGTGGGTGTGGACATGGGGTCATCAATCGTGGTACTCGAGATGAATTATACGCAAACACACGCAGTTCTTTTTCCACAATTCAATCCCTAATTTTTAAATCTCTCTCACAAACACCACCATTCCATATCCGGTTCACAGCTTCCCCAATTCGGTCGTGTTCGTGGGTCTTAACAGGTCGTGTTCATATCTTAAACAGGTCGTATAATACTTGTTTTTTTTTCGTGTCTTAACAGGTCGTGTTAACCCGTTATGCCAGCCCTAACGGAGACAGAACTTCATAAATTTTATAAATTTAGAAGGAACAAAAGATTTGAAACTTGCTTGGGGTGTCCTGAAGTTAAGTCCACAACCCAGGTACAATCAATGATAGACAGAGAAAGATTTCAGGAATCAAATCATTTAGAATAATTTAGATTGATTTAGTTTTCCATATTTTATTTCCTTTGATTATGTTTCCTTATTTCCTTATGTCCTATATATAGGACCTTTTGTATTGAGTCTATCATTCACTTTTTATATAATACAGAATTCTGTGATTCAATTTGGTATCACAGCCTTCCTCTCTCTCTTTTTTTTCTTTTCTTAACCCTAAAAACACAACAGCCGGCTGACCTCCCTCCCCTTCTGCCGCCACCAACAGGCTGCTCTTTTCTGATTAACAATCACCCAGCCGGCTCCATGGCAATGATTAGTGCCTTCACCACTGCTGAGAAAACAGCACACAACTCCCATAAATTTGCCTTTAAACTTACCCCTACAAATTATGTCTTCTGGAAGAACATGATTCAGCCTTTTTTGATCACCAATCACCTATTTGGCTATGTTGACGGGACCATACGCTGCCCTCCAGCACGAACTGCTGCCACTACCGATACTGCATCAATGGATAATCCGAGCCACTCTAATTGGCTCGCGAATGATGCTCATGTTCGCATGGTCATAATTTCCACCATCTCTGAATCTTCTTTTCAGCATGTTCACGGTGAAACCTCTCGTGACCTCTGGCTCTCTTTGGAACGGGCTTATGCACCACACAACTCGTCAAGGGAATACACCCTTAAAACCCAGCTGCTAAAAATCGAGATGAAGCCTGACGAGACGTCAGCCGCCTATCTCACACGTGCCCAAGAATATGCCACGGCTCTAGCCAACATTGGGGAACAATTCAAGGACAAGGATGTCACTATGTTAGTACTTTCAGGTATGCGTGCAGAATACGATGGCCTCAAAAGTAACCTCCTTGCTCGCTCTCCACCAATCACCTTTAATGAATTACATGGTCTTCTCAGTGACCATGAATTATAATCAACCGAAAGGTTTCAAACCCACTGCAGGTTTTTTCTGTTGCTGCCCAACCCGCGGGTCTGCCTTCCCCCTCGGCAGGCCTGCTGCCTCTTCCTCAAAACAGCCCCACACTCACTACTTTACAACAACAGGCTGCTCTTCTTGGGTACCAACTCAGCCCTCTGATTAACCAGACCAGCAACCAACCACAAGCTTATTTTTCCAACCGCTCACAAAACAATTCTCGCAACAACCGGCGTGGAAACTATCGTGGTAACTCACGTGGTGCAAATACAAGAGGTCGTGATGAATACCGTGGATCACAAAATCAGAACCGAAACTCACAGTTTTCTTGGGCATCCACTCAAAATACCGTCTATGGTCACTGCAATCGTTGCGGTATAGGGCACATTCCTGCTCAATGTCCAAATCAGTCTACTTCAGCCCGTGATTCTTCTCAGGTAAACTATGCTGCCTTCTCTGAAACTGGGTCTACAACAAGCCCCCTTTGGAAACCCGATACAGGTGCAAATGGCCATGCTACTCCTGATCTTACAAGTTTGGATAACTCTGAAGCTTACTTTGGTAGCAATTCTCTTCATGTTGGCGATGGTAATCCTCTTCCTATTTGTCATATTGGTTCGTCAAAATTTTATTCCCCTAACAAAACATTTACTCTAAATAACATTCTTCATGTGCCCCAACTTAAACAAAATCTCTTATCGGTCCAACAATTTTGTTCAGATAATGATGTGTTTTTTGAATTTCATTCCTCCTTTTTTGTTGTGAAGGACGAGTCTACACATACCATCCTACTCACGGGCCCAAGTGATATTCACTTTTTATATAATACAGAATTCTGTGATTCAATTATCAACATACAGGGTCGACTGGTCCTATACAAATAGAATAAACCAATCACATTTTTACATTACGAAATCACATGAAACATGCTAAAATACACACTAAAGCCGGTCTTTAAATAAGGCAATCTACCCATTGCAAGATAGTGATATATCTTTGTAATCCAATCCACGTGCGGGCCTAGCTTACCATATCGGTATTCCAAGTAGAGGTGAGGTGCACATATCAGTATTTTCAATCCCTGGTTCCCGGCATGGCATTGATGGGAAAGTCGGGTATTGCTACACCCGGGTACGATTCCAGTTATAGTCCAAAAAACCAAACCCTGTATACCCAGTTCTAGGCTGGGTAAGGAATAGGTTCTTCAAAAACCGTCCAGAAACCTGATTTTGTGTATTTTGGGGGCTGTAACTTTTTTTGTTCCAAGTCTATTTTTTTGCAACAAAACCATAAAAAAAGTATGATAACAAATAAACATAAAAGTTCACACATAGCAGAAACTTAAAATATTACAAAGATATAAAATAAAAAAAAAACATAACACATAGATTTATATATTGGGCATTTTATTTTAATACTTGGTTTGGGTATAGAAAAAAACCGGGTTCGGGTATAGAACTAGTTCTAGTTTCGGGATAAAGTGGGATTAGTCTCGGTTCCGGGTATGGAGGTCCTATTGTATACTCTATGTGTACCCTACGGGTAGGGTCGCTTCTAGAACTAGGTACAGAATACCTGGTATAATAAAATCCAGTTCCAGATAAATAAGGCAATCTGCCCATTGCAAGATAGTGATATATCTTTGTAATCCAATCCACGTGCGGGCCTAGCGTACCATATCGGTATTCCAAGTAGAGGTGAGGTGCACATATCAGTATTTTCAATACCCGGTTCCCGGCATGGCATTGATGGGAAAGTTGGGTATTGCTACACCCGGGTACGATTCCAGTTATAGTCCAAAAAACCAAACCCTATATACCCAGTTCTAGGCTGGGTAAGGAATAGGTTCTTCAAAAACCGTCCAGAAACCTGATTTTGTGTATTTTGGGGGCTGTAACATTTTTTGTTCTGAGTCTATTTTTTTGCAACAAAACCATAAAAAAAAGTATGATAACAAATAAACATAAAAGTTCACACATAGTAGAAACTTAAAATATTACAAAGATATAAATTTAAAAAAAAAAACATAAAAACATAGATTTATATATTGGGCATTTTATTTTAATACTTGGTTTGGGTATAGAAAAAAACCGGGTTCGGGTATAGAACTAGTTCTAGTTTTGGGATAAAGTGGGACTAGTCTCGGTTCCGGGTATGGAGGTCCTAATGTATACTCTATGTGTACCCTACGGGTAGGGTCGCTTCTAGAACTAGGTACATAATACCTGGTATAATAAAATCCAGTTCCAGATAAATAGGCAATCTGCCCATTGCAAGATAGTGATATATCTTTGTAATCCAATCCACGTGCGGGCCTAGCGTACCATATCAGTATTCCAAGTAGAGGTGAGGTGCACATATCAGTATTTTCAATACCCGGTTCCCGGCATGGCATTGATGGGAAAGTCGAGTATTGCTACACCCGGGTACGATTCCAGTTATAGTCCAAAAAAACAAACCCTGTATACCCAGTTCTAGGCTGGGTAAGGAATAGGTTCTTCAAAAACCGTTCAGAAACCTGATTTTGTGTATTTTGGGGGCTGTAACTTTTTTTGTTCCAAGTCTATTCTTTTGCAACAAAACCATAAAAAAAGTATGATAACAAATAAACATAAAAGTTCACACATAGTAGAAACTTAAAATATTACAAAGATATAAAATTAAAAAAAAAAACATAAAAACATAGATTTATATATTGGGCATTTTATTTTAATACTTGGTTTGGGTATAGAAAAAAACCGGGTTCGGGTATAGAACTAGTTCTAGTTTCGGATAAAGTGGGACTAGTCTCGGTTCCGGGTATGGAGGTCCTAATGTATACTCTATGTGTACCCTACGGGTAGGGTCGCTTCTAGAACTAGGTACATAATACCTGGTATAATAAAATCCAGTTTCGGATATTTGGGCCAGGTAGAGGTCCAATGCTGGTCTTTTTGTGCACCTTTAATTGTAATTCCAAGTAAGCCAACATTTATTGTCCTTGTGACACCTGACCCAACCCAACCCTTACAAGGCTTTAGAAGCTTGTAAATCTCACACCCACTTCGAAGGCATGGGCTAACTCACAGCAACATAACAATGATCCATCAGATTGGCCCATAGTTGTACCACATAAAATCACATTTCCGTGAAGTATTTTCTTTGGGCCTTTGTGCAATCCACAACCCATTAGTAATTTTTTAAAATCTTATATGATTTTAGATTGGGCCTATTTTTTAAACATACTTATTTCTGGCCCAATCATCCCAAAACTTGTGACTACCCATCCAAACAGGCCCATTGCAACACATTCGAATAAATCCAAGACCATCTTTCCAGCGTTGACCACTGTTGGCTCGATGAACCACTTTGACAAAAAAAATTCGAATAAGAACCTCCCTGAAAATAAAATTGCATATACAACAAATATCAAAGTTGGCACCTTCCAACCATTTCCGCTCACAAACTAGGGATGAGCATTTGGTACCGGGTACCGGTACCGAATCGTATCGGGTATATTCGGTACCGGTTCCCATTTTCTTCGTTTTTCGGTACCGGTACGGTACCGGCATTTTGGGTAAAACACCGATAAGTACTGGTACTTAAAACCCAGTGGTGAAACTTGATCCTAATGACGGGGGGTCGAAAACGTATATACCCAAAAATTTCTATAGAACCGGGGAGTCAAAATATACACAAAAATTTCTATACGAAAACTACACATTTAACACTACTGAGCAACCCTCCCCCCTTTTATACTTCGCCCCTGCCGATACTGAACCGGTGTATTCGATACCGGTACCACTTTTCCCCAGTTTTCGGTACCATACTCATCCCTATCACAAACTACTCTTGAGAGAATAGTAGTTTTAGTTTTTAAATTTTTATATTTATTATACTAAATGCCAAAGATATTTTTTATAAAAGTCCCTTTAAGTATCAAATATTCACATGTTTTTGCCAAAAAAAACACTTGGATTTGGAATTAATGGCATTTATTTTCAGATGTTTTGTGCAGTTTCTTATATATTGTGTCTTAAATAAAATAACTGTTGGTATCATCGTCATCGGAAACCCAGGACCAGTCGGAACGGATTGAGTTGTGACCAAATACACAATCACTTTCGAACAAACCACAACCATTGCAATACTTCATCATGAATCAAACTAACAGAACTTGCTGAATGATAATAACACTAACCGTAAACAAATCTGAACAAACTTGAACTTCTAACAAACATAAACTTGCATTACAGATACTTTACTGATTTCCTTTGAACCGTATATATAGCAGCGAAGGGGTGCGAGTATCGGTTGTGTCGTTTCAATGAAGAGGTACGTCTCTTCCATCATAACCGCTGCAGTGGTTACGTACTCACACCGGTTCGCTTAATACGGCCCAACAGCAAACTACATGATATTAACCCTACTGGACTACTAATTGTTTTGACCCACTGGACATCATATGGCCTCCGGCCCAAGTTCTAGACATAAACAAATAAGACAGTAAACTGTTTTGACCCATTAAGCAAAAACTAATAAGCATAAATAACTACCGGCCCGAAACCGGATTCATTCGGATGGACTTGATTATTCTTTGATCTTCATTCACCGCCCTAAGCAAGAACATCCGAATCTTCAGCCTTGATTACTCCTTGCGGTTGTTGGTGACCTCTATCTTGACCACCACTTCGTCATCACTTGATTTTTCGAGCCAACCGTTGTTGTTAGAATTTCCAACCATGACGTTTGCCTTTTTCCCACGCTCGGTCCTCATGAAGTCGAAATACCATTCGACTAGTTCCAAGTAGTAAATGTAGGCAACCTTGACTTCGTATGCATCATCCGGCTCATAACCATACTTAGCCGCAATCACATCCCATAAATTCTTTTCCATTACTTCCTTGAACCCCCCGTTAAGCTTTACAATTCGATGTAACAAGATTAGACTAAGTTCTCGGCCATCAATCAACTCGGGTGGCATTGCCTTTTCACATACAATTCAAGAAAATCTGAAATGAACCAAAATCAAAATCTCTTTGAATGGAGCATCGAAGAACCTTTGATGATTCTTTAATTCTTCGTGCAAAGTTATGAGATCTTTCGGTTCTACACAACTTTCAATGATCATGTTCTTTTCGATAACGTCTTCCTCGAGTTGTGAAAGAATTAACGCTCGTTCCCGGAGCGTTTCTTTTAACTCATACGGATTATCCTTTTCACCTTCGAGGTATATCAAAAACGCCTTCTTTGCTTTCTTGGAATAAACGATTTCTTTCTTTCTTGTCCTCGAACTTTTGCCTTTTTCTTGTTCCTTTCCTTTTCGAATTCCCTTTCGTAGTAATCCTCCAAACATTCTTTAAATTCTTTCTTTTCTTTCTTGTACCCGTTATCAACACCAAGATTATCATAAAACGTGTTGAGATAATCTTGTTCTAAGTCGACCTCCGACTTATCTTCATAAATATCAAACCCTTTCGAGCGACTTCCAAACATCTTCTTTAGTAAACATGTATCCCCCATTGTAACTGTTTCAATTCCTTGCAACAGAAGTTGTTCTAGACTTAACACGTTCTTGTCTAGACTAGGAGCGTAACTTACACATGGGATTGTTTTGTCTTTACCATCCACCGGGACTCTAACTTCTCCAATACCATGCACAAACGAGAAATCCTTCCTATTCTCGTTTGTCACTAACCCAAAGTGCCTCTTGAAACATTTGAACACATTCTGGTTTCCCGTCATGTGTGTTTTATATGTAGGATCAACAACCCAAATCGAATCCCAATTATCGCCACATGTATCCTTAACCATATAATCACTCTCAACCGGTAATGGCGATAAATTAACATACTTACTTGGGCAAATCGAGGCGATATGACCAAATTGCTTGCACTTGAAGCAACGGATTCCCGGTTTCCTTGGTCTTCCCACCGGTGCATTTGCCTTCTTTCCGGACTTCTTCACAAACCCCTTTGGAACCATTTTCTATGGAAACTTCTTTACCGGTGACTTCCCGGTTCGTATGGTTGGCTTCCCCTGCGCGTACTCATTCATCTCTTCAACCGCCCGGCCGCACTTTCCACTACGAACAACATCTACACCGTAGTCGGTCTCAACCGATTTTCCCTTGTCTCCTCGTAAATGGTTTCCATCATTGTCACAACCCTTTCCTGTTCCTGTTAAACCTTTGGCTCTGATACCAATGTTGGTATCATCGTCATCGGAAACCCAGGACCAGTCGGAACGGATTGAGTTGTGACCACATACACAATCACTTTCGAACAAACCACAACCATTGCAATACTTCATCATGAATCAAACTAACAGAACTTGCTGAATAATAATAACACTAACCGTAAACAAATCTGAACAAACTTGAACTTCTAACAAACATAAACTTGCATTATAGATACTTTACTGATTTGCTTTGAACCGTATATATAGCAGCGAAAGGGTGCGAGTATCGGTTGTGTCGTTTCAATGAAGAGGTACGTCTCTTCCATCATAACCGCTGCAGTGGTTACGTACTCACACCGGTTCGCTTAATACGGCCCAACAGCAAACTACATGATATTAACCCTACTGGACTACTAATTGTTTTGACCCACTGGACATCATATGGCCTCCGGCCCAAGTTCTAGACATAAACAAATAAGACAGTAAACTGTTTTGACCCATTAAGCAAAAACTAATAAGCATAAATAACTACCGGCCCGAAACCGGATTCATTCGGATGGACTTGATTATTCTTTGATCTTCAACAACTAGCATGTTAACTATGATGAAAAGAGAAGATTAACACTACAAAAAGCAACATATTTGGATAAACTCATGAGCTTTTCTCTGCTCTACAGGATCCTTAGGCATATGTCATGAAGCCTCATATCAATCTGCATTTCAAACTCAAGAAATAATATTACACATGATTCATAAACACGGATCCTCATGTGTATATAAAGAGCAACAGATTAGCTATCATGTACTGACTTCAAACCCTCATGACTCTAATCTGGTTAATAATGGAGAAGCACACACTAAGAAAGTGTTGGTTTGATCTTATAAATAAATATTTTTCATAAAACCCCCCTCTTAAGTATCAAATATTCAAATATTATGCCAAACAGACACATGTATTTGGAACAAATGGCAAGTGCCAAACACACAGTAAAGTTTTGCTTAGTTTTACTTGAGCAAAACTTGGGTTATACTTTCTTTGAGTTTGAAAGCCCCTCGTTCTCTCTCTATGATTCAAGATCCAGTCATTTTGGCGGGCCGTCAACTGTCAAAACACATTCCCATCAAGCGGGTAACTTTTTGTGCTTGTTGAAGCGGGTTAGATTGACCCAAAACACTCATGTGTCTTACTATATTATAACGGAAACATAACCAGTATATATATCAACTTATACAACAACGAAGGTCATCACAGACTTAAAAGAAATACATTATGACCATCCAGCTTTCACCTGTTCCAGCTTTAGTCCTTCACAAAGTATCACTTCCGATAATCCGGCTTTCATTCTTTAACCTTGTTACCTACAAAACAATATATATATATATATATATATATATATATATATATATATATATATATATATATATATATATAGGGTAGGGTTCATGCGAGAACCACCTTTATTGCGAGAACTACGAGAACCAATGTGAACAGGGGGCAATACTGTAAATACATAATAAAATTGAGATTAAGCGTCTCCTCCTAAACATATCCTCCTAAACACCTGACATCCTCCTCATAAACACCCACGTCTGACACTCCTGGACTTCAAAATTCGTCATCTCAGTTCACTTTCGTCACTCCAGATTCTCCAAAATTCATCATCTGTCATCTCGATCTTACCATTCATCCTTTATTCGTAGTATGTTCAAAATTAGGGCACAAATAAAAGAATCATCGATCATATATGCGAAATTAGGGCAATAAGAATAAAATCATTGAAGATTGTAGCATAATTAGGGAGAATTTGAAGAACAAACGTCCAATGAACTCGCTTGTTGTCAGAACATCCAGCGTCATTACACCATTCAGTGAATTTGTAAGTTTATACACTCTGTTTTGCACGTTTATATGTTAAAATGAACCTTAATGGTCGATTCAGATCTTTTATATGTGAATATGAGGCTTAAATTTTAGTTTCATATATGCATTAGTGAAAATGTTGTGATGTATATAATTTTTGAGGGATTAGGGGCGATTGTTGTGATAGCACGATCTGTAATGTGGTATTTATGTGTTTTTTGTATGTAGTTTTGTTACTGATTAACGTTAAATATGATTGGTGGTAATACGAAATTCAATTTGTCACGGGTTAGGGTTTTTTTATTGAAGCAAACCTGTAGATAAGGTCAGTCATGTTAATGCACATGTGCATAGTTATGCACATATGCATATTTTGCCATATTAGTTTAACAAGGTCAGTCATATTGATGAAAATGAGTATAATTATGCACATGTGCATAATTTGATATAATAGGTTAATAAGGTCAATTATGGACAAAACTCGTTTCCCATATACATTTAGAATGGAACAAGATAAACGATGCCTGGTGCCGGACTAGTACAATCAGGATAATAGAAACTTTATGTGGGTTTGGAATTGGTCGAGAAACCTAAGCTCGGCCGAAGAATTACTGGAATGGGCACGAGTTGATCGAGCTCCTCGATAATGTCACTTTTTCCAATGGCAAAGATGGTTGGGAATGGTTGGGAGGTAATGACTCTGATTTTTCGATCAAGACTTTCAAAAACTTCCTGTATAGCGGCTCCGATTTCAGCAGCAGACACGTTGTGAAATGGTCGAAATGGGTCCCAAAAAATGCAATATGTTTGTTTGGAGGGCGGTTTTAGATCGTATTCCCACGCTGACTGCACTTCGGGATCGGAACTGTTGGGGCGGATACGTGAAATGCTGTCTGTGTGAAGATGGCGATGAAGTAGCTGAACATATTCTTTGTTCGTGCAGGGTAGCGTCGACTGTCTGGTATCACATCAGTCAGTGGTGCAGGGTGAGTCCTTTTATTCTGTTTTTGGCTAAAGATATCGTAATTGCCTCTGAGTTTTGCAATCTGGATAGAGAAGTGAAAGAAGCTTTACATGGAATTACGTTCGTGACAAGTTGGTGTATATGGTTAGCCAGGAACAATAAAAGGTTCTTGGAAACTCAAGTTAAACCCGGAGAGATTATCCGTAATATTAAGCCCATCGGTTTTTTATGGTATAAGAATCGGTCCAAAAATAGGTCCGTAAGTTGGGAAAAATGGTGTAGTTTCGATATAAGGTAGCTGCTAGTTTCCGGTCTTTAGGTTCTTGTGTTGAGTTGTTTTTCGTTTTGATGTAGTGGTTTGTTCGGCCGCCTCTGTTTTGGAGGTTGGCTTATGTGAATAACATTTTCATTTAAAAAAAACTTATGCACATGTGCATAGTTTGTCATAATGGTTTTGTTGCTAATTAATGTTAAATATGATTGGTGGTATTACGAAATTTGATTGGTAAGGGTTAAGTTTTGTTATTGAAATAAACCTGTTGATAAGGTCAGTCATGTTAATGCACATGTGCATAGTTATGCACATATGCATATTTTGTCAGATTAAGTTAATATGAATGTATTACGACATATGCACGCATGCATTATTACCTTAAAACATAAGCATTGTACATATTGTATGTAATATGTTTATTTCACATGTGCATACATGAAATAATTGATGTAATGTATGCAGGAAAAAATTATTTGAAATTATTTGAAACTGCTCATGGATTGACAACAAAGACGTATTTGATTAATAGGTTAACGGATGAAAAATTGTAACACCCTAATTCGTAAATGACTAAAGTCGCAGCGGAAACACGTACCATAAAATTTCTTTCCTTATAATTACCTTGACTTACTTAAAACTTCATTTTTAACACAACCTTTTCACATGAAGTCATCAATCGACTCATTTACAATTAAATACATGACATGGGTTTTCTAAATTTCAACACCAACGTTCCCGTACAATCTGTCTTGTGACTCGATCCTCGATCTCTATTCCTTGAAGATCCTCATGACTCGTACAACCTGCGCTCACCACATTAAAATTTATAACATTAGTACGCATTATAACATACAAGATCTATTCACGTTCACTTTCCGTTCCGTTAACTCTTTTACATCCCGATTTTCCATCTAATCATAAAATCCATGGTGAGGCATCCTTGCTATTCCTGCGTTACACTTCATTCACCAGACACGCTATTAATATCATTAGTACTCAATTTCATTGAAACATATGAGTACCGACATTTATACGTACTTATACATTTTTCCTATGTTCACACATAGTTAATTATGTACATAAATACATACCCACATATAAACACCACTACGTTAATACATGCATATCTACATACACCCATATCCACATCATCACGCACACTCGTGACATTATACATATATACATACATACATCCCTACTTGTACACCTTTCAAACTCATACATGTCTACTCTCATACATACCGTCATATAACCACGTACTTGCTCACATACTTATAAACATACATCCATACCTATCTACACATGTTCATACACTTAAACTTATAAAAACGTGGGTTAAATTAGTCGTACGTAACTTGAAACGCGTTTAAAACGAGTTCCCGATACAAAACGGAGCAAACGAACAGTTTTCGCCAAGCAGCCACCCACCTATATTTACCTATGCCTTTCTACTTATTTCGCTCCATAGATATATGCATACACGCTCATCGCATCCCATAAACATTCTATAATAAGTTTAGAATACGATTCGGGACTCCTTTCCGGTTACGGGACTGTTTTGTACGAATTCTGCACATTATTCTGAACTGGCAGCTGATGCACGGCCATGCGTCCAACCGCACGACCGTGCAGTTCCTACGACGTTGGGGGCACTGGCAGTGCACAAGCTAGTGCAATGATTTTCTCGAAATCGCACGACCATGCGGCCAAGCGCACGACCATGCGGCCAAGCGCACGACCATGCGGCCAAGCGCATGACCATGCGCCATTTCGGTGCAGATCCATTTCGATGCCCGAAAACGCTAAAACTTGCGTAACTTTTGAACCGTTTACCCGTTTAACCTCCCGTTTCTTCCCACATGCTTGTAAATTCACATTCTACCATATGGACTTAAAATCCTACCTCCGGATTAAGGAAATTCTTAACTTACATGCATTCGACTTATTACTATTTTCTAACTATTTGACCCGTTCGTGTATTAATCAACATAATCTGTTTATTTGACCCAAATTTTCCGAAAACCTTATGATTTGAATATTACCAATCATAAAGATTAAATCCTTGGATGCCTTGCATCCTCTTAACCTATATTTTTTGCTCAAAATCTTATTTTGACCCATTAAGGGTATTTGCGCTATTTAAGGTCCTTGGCTTACGAAAATCATATTTCTCGCTTTCCTACTTTTTCAACACATTCACCTAATCAAATAGATTGTTTCTAATCAACTTTCAAGACCATTTGCCCGTTTTACCCATCAAGGGCGATTTTGTCATCTTTGACCCATCCTTTACTACAAAGGACTTCATTGCATAATTAACCAATCCTACTACATAACTACAACTCTAATCACACATACCTGGCTCGGATCAAAGCTATGACCCGTTTTAATACTTCATGCACTAAATAGCTAGTTAATAGCAACATAATTCCTTTTGCTATTCATCCTGTGAAAGCATAATACTTGACAAAACAATTCGTTAGTTATTATCGCCAAATGGTGATATCTTCACCATTTGACCCGTTAAGTCTAAATGTCCAATTTATTCTTGTGGGATTTTGGTTATTCATTGTCCCATCCATATAACTTATTCTTCCGTTAACTCGTAACAAAATCACTATAATACCCTTTCTACCCTTTTTGACCATCAAACTTAACTTCTTAACATCGACACATGTTCCGACCCATATCAAAGCTTGTCGGAACATTATAATTCACATAATTACTTGCCATGTTCGTAATCACTACATTGAATAGATATTTTACAAAAAGGGGTGTAAGCTTTACTTACCTCACATCCAAATATGCTTCCCGTTTGCATAAGTCTCGTTTGACCCGCTTCTTTCCCAAGCTTCCTTGCCACTTACCAAGCATCAACTATCAAATATCATTCTAATGATAGTTAGTTTATTCATCACTCGTCACAACCCTTTCATCACACGGACCTTATATGGAATTTATCATTCAACTTTATAACATGCTAATCTATCGTTTCTTATCCGTTTTCCTTAAGCATTCGCACACATGTATGATTTCAAACATCATTAACATAAGTAGTTCATCATTTTACATCACACTATCTAAAACGCACTTCTCGCATTAGTTAACTATCAAATATCTCATTATCACATTCTATGCCTAATTACCACGTTCTTGCATACAATTTCACCTTCTAGTTTCACCTAGTCATTTTATCAAACACTTGGCGTGCGTACAACATTTTAAGCTCTATGTACATGTGTTTTATGCATAACCTACTAGTAAACTTCACTAAACTCAACCATTCAACAATTTCACATGATTCATTCATCCTATAACATGATTGGCTATTAATACATTAGTAATTATGCTTTCATTCAACAAAATTACACAATTGGAAGATCATCATTCATTAACATACTACTAGAACAAGTGGGTTTCTCCTCAATTCTTCATTATAACCAAATTCAAGCATAAGTCATATTCAATATGATGATTCTAACTCATATACATCTTCAATTCATTCAATTTTCATAATTTGATTGAAACCCATTTCATCAACTACCATCAAAACACAAAATTTAACATACCTCATGTTGAGAACTCATAGATAACTGAAAATCCAGTCACATGCATTCGAAATTCGTCCTCAATCTCACCCAATTTATCAATTTTTGGATCAATTGGAGAAGAAGGGTTTTCCTTCTCCTGCTCCTGCCTTGCGTCGCACATACACACCTCCCACACACTACACTTTAAATTTTATCCTTATTAATTTGTTACATGTTCACTTCCAACCCCTAAGGTTTCACTTGGTTATTAATAAGGCAAAGCTTTTATTCTTTCTACCCCTTTCTCTTTTTTTTTTCCATACAACCTAACTTAGTTAATTAACTAAAACCTTTAAACACAAGGTAAATTCATAATTCGGATTTTTGGGGCGTTGCAAGTCTACCCCCCTTAAAGGAGGTTTCGTCCCCGAAACCTTCCTTATTCGAATCAAACCAATTCTACTCGTACTCCTTTTAAGTTGTTCATTCACAGTACTTATGTTAGACTCCATTCCAGAGCTCTTATTAGTGTCCTTCATTTCATATTGCTAGTTTCTAGCACATATCATCCCTAGCATTTCATTCATTGAACTTAATCCAAAAGTATACAATCCTTACTCGTATTAATTTTAAGTTTATGGCTTGTCTCTAGCTTCCTATTTAAGCATATTACATTCATATATCGAAATAAATCGATTTATTTCCTTCCACTCATACATCATGTACAATCTTTCATTTTATTCGCCTTGAGTCATCCTTAGCATCCCATTACTAATGTTACTTCTAATTATCTTAATGAATATACGAGAGGTCAACATATCATCATAGGCATACTATAATCATCTATTTATATCAATACTTACTCATAATCACAAGCTATACATCTTACTAACTTTGACTTCGTCGTGTATACCAACGGTTTGTAGCCCGAGTCGGTCTGTTTCTTCATGGGTTCATGTAATACTTACATTGATTGCTTCCATTGATTTGTTGAGCACCCGCCTCTGCGCATCCTTTCAACAATGCCTTGTTCAAATGAACATGGCCAACAAGCCCAACATCAAAATTAGCACTTTCCATCGATACTCGTCATTATTACTTTTTCTCCATACTTATTTTATTTGGGGTTTTAAATGCTCCTAATTCTTTTATTCTTAAAATTATTTCATTAACCTTTTTTGCAGAACTTCCCTTTTCCGGCCATTCTTAGGTTATCAAAACATTAACTAACGAGCCCCAAATGGCAATCGCCATCTAACCCGCATAACCCGTTTATCCTTTCGACCTTCTTGCATGCAACGCATTCGCCTAAATACATTCATATATATATAAATATACATGAAAATTTAAGCATAGTTAGAATTATATCACTTAAGAAACATTTACTTGTCTGGTTCGTAATTACTTACACCTTCGGATATTTTCACTCCTATCATACTTTTGTTCATTTGCTTTACGTTTACTTATATGACTTGTGTGACATAATTATGGTCAGACTATTGACTTCTTCTCAAGTAGACTAGCTTTAGTCGTTTATACCTTAAATCCGTTTCGCGGATTCGAACACCTTACTCACACCTTTCGTACCTTTCATGTTTTGAATCCGTCTCACGAATTCAAATGTTGCATTCACCTCTTTCATTCTTTGAAGCCATCTCGCGGATTCAATCATTTCATTCGCATATTTCATTCCTTGAATCCGTCTTAAGGATTCAATCATTGCATTCATACCATTCATCCTTGAATCCGTCTCACGGATTCAAACTTATTATTCATATCTTGTTGATCCGTACTTAATTACGGATTCAACATTCTTCATTCTTATCAGGCATGTTTTTCATTCTTTCATAGTACTCTCAATTTCCTGAGAGTCTTACTTCCCGTTTCACCCACACGTCCGCCTGCTACCCAACTCTGCCGGACATACCTGTAACAATTATCATGATCTCACGAACGTCATACGTTTCTTGTGTACTGGCCAGGTACACAATCCACATAGTAGTTTCGTGCCTTCATGTAAGTGTCACCTTATGTCTGTAGGCTTAGGTTTCGGCTCGTGTATCATTTCCAGTACTTCATTACTATACAATCATTGTCTTTCATTTAAAAATTTTCCTTCCCTAAATGAATTTTACCATTTCTTACACCCACATATTGAATTTACATACCTGGGCTCATCTGCCTATTTGTCTTATTACCTCATTGCCTGCCTTGGTATTCATCCTAGACTGCATTCACAGATCATCCTCTACCAACACTTATGCTTACCTTGCACATACAAAACCATCAGTTCTTTATACGTATATATAAGTACATACTTACATTAGCCTTTACCTTTGGATCTTGATCGAGTCTTAGATTGTACGGGTTTCTTATCTCAAGAGCACACAAGTTTGAGTTCAAGTACTTACCTTCTCGTACTTGATTCCCTCAAACCAGGGCTCTGATACCAACTTGTAACACCCTAATTCGTAAATGACTAAAGTCGCAGCGGAAACACGTACCATAAAATTTATTTCCTTATAATTACCTTGACTTACTTAAAACTTCATTTTTAACACAACTTTTTCACATGAAGTCATCAATCGACTCATTTACAATTAAATACATGACATGGGTTTTCTAAATTTCAACACCAACGTTCCCGTACAATCTGTCTTGTGACTCGATCCTCGATCTCTATTCCTTGAAGATCCTCATGACTCGTACAACCTGCGCTCACCACATTAAAATTTATAACATTAGTACGCATTATAACATACAAGATCTATTCACGTTCACTTTCCGTTCCGTTAACTCTTTTACATCCCAATTTTCCATCTAATCATAAAATCCATGGTGAGGCATCCTTGCTATTCCTGCGTTACACTTCATTCACCAGACACGCTATTAATATCATTAGTACTCAATTTCATTGAAACATATGCGTACCGACATTTATACGTACTTATACATTTTTCCTATGTTCACACATAGTTAATTATGTACATAAATACATACCCACATATAAACACCACTACGTTAATACATGCATATCTACATACACCCATATCCACATCATCACGCACACTCGTGACATTATACATATATACATACATACATCCCTACTTGTACACCTTTCAAACTCATACATGTCTACTCTCATACATACCGTCATATAACCACGTACTTGCTCACATACTTATAAACATACATCCATACCTATCTACACATGTTCATACACTTAAACTTATAAAAACGTGGGTTAAATTAGTCGTACGTAACTTGAAACGCGTTTAAAACGAGTTCCCGATACAAAACGGAGCAAACGAACAGTTTTCGCCAAGCAGCCACCCACCTATATTTACCTATGCCTTTCTACTTATTTCGCTCCATATATATATGCATACACGCTCATCGCATCCCATAAACATTCTATAATAAGTTTAGAATACGATTCGGGACTCCTTTTCGGTTACGGGATTGTTTTGTACGAATTCTGCACATTATACTGAACTGGCAGCTGATGCACGGCCATGCGTCCAACCGCACGACCGTGCAGTTCCTACGACGTTGGGGGCTGTAACACCCCGAAAATATAAAACCTTATGTTAAAAAAAATTTTAAAATTTATAAATAAACGGGAGTTTACTAACTAGGAACCTTTAACCTAGTTAGTTGATAGACTAGAAGTAACTCATAAAAGGTTAAAACCTATTAAATAAAGTGTGGAACAAAGTTGAGGGGCTGGAATTGTCAAAATTAAAACTAAATCACCATTAGTAACCAAACACTCCAAATTTTGGAGTGTTGGTCGATCAGAACAGAAGAAGGGGGCGACACCCCCATTCCAAAACCCTAAACTCACAAAAAACATCAAATTGAAAGCCCAAATCTGTTCAAAAACGAAATCTAAACAAAGATTAGTGATCCTCATCACGAAAGGATTCTAAGGTATGTAAAAACTTGTGTTAATTCCTTGCTTGAATTTCTCATGATGTTATGAAATCTGGAAAATTGTTGTTGCATGAGTGTTATTTGGTTAATTTAGAATCAATTTGGTGTTTAGAAGTTAAACTCAACCAATTACATGTGAAATCATGACTAAATTCAGAAAACTCCATGAACACCTTGAAGGTGGGTTGTGGGTTTTACAAGGTGATGATGAATTCTAGGGTTCTTAATGGTTAATCTAGTAAAATTCGACCTTAGAAGATAGTTCCAGGAAAGAGGTGATGTTTACATGACATATGATGGCTTAATTGAAGTTAAGTTGGCTAGTTAGCAACTTATAAACATGAAAACAAATGAAATAGAAATTCTGCCTCCATAATGTTCGTTGAAATGCCTCAAAGAAGGTTTTAAAAGAAAACTGAATTGTTAAGTTTAAACGCATAAATATGAAGTATCACGAATGTGCGTTATGTGAGTAAAACATGGAGTTCTAAACATAAAGTGCTTGAACTCTTTAGGAAAAGAAGCCGGGGCATCTAGTGGACAAACCGGTGTGGACGCACGTTTGAAGGGCTCACTTTAAAAGGTATGTAACATGTCTCGTTACATTATATGAATTTTAGATCGTTGTAGTTGTTTATCAAAGTTTCTAGTTAAATGGGATTGGAGCGAAGGCGTTGTCGTATTTGAATACTAGTATGAATAACGAATTTAGCTCGTTGGTAGTTGCCATGAAGGAAGGAAATTCCGTAGGCAAGCCAAACGGGTCAAATAATCAAGTAAACACGATCTATATTCCGAACACGATGAATTGATGTATGTAGTGGCTATAGTATGATGTACTAGAAATATTAGACCTTTACTACATTGAAAACGCAGAATGTTGAAACCCGAGAGTTGGGATTTTGGCTGAAAAGCTCAAACCAAACAAAAACATAAATTCCCAGGTGCTACCGTAAATTACGGTGCCACCGTAATTTACGGTAGAGGATTTTGTTTTACGGTGGATTTCTCCTGTGTTACGGTGTAACCAGGAATTTCCAGCGCCCACCGTAATTTACGGTGGTACCGTAAATTACGGTGGAGCCTGGAACACTTTTATATTTTCATCCTTTTAATGGGGTTTTAATTCTTGGAACTTTATCACTCATATTCATTAAGAACTAACGATCTAGTTGTTGATTCTTAGGTAATTAGGGGACGTGGATGGCGATCAAGCAACGAAATGACGAACCGAACACTCCACTTTGAAGCTTCCGCTATGTTTGAACTTGTTAATCAATGTTTTCTTTAGTTGTAATCAAAGTCACAAACAACAATATTACTTTCTACTTTTGTCTTAGTAGACTAAGAAATGATGGTTTTGAAACTTATGTAAATTCTAATGGCCTTTGATATAAAATAATTATTAAATTCTAGTATAAATATAAGGGTGTAACAAGTTGGTAATCAGAGCCTCGGTTGTCAATAAGTGTTCGGTTCAAGCTTGATCGACCATCCGGTAAGAACTAATTTCAGTTAATAAACCTTATATTATGTAAAGAATGAGAAATGAACTCACATGCATGAAATGAGCAAGTAAGCTCAATCAACAGCAAGAACAATCAAATCAAGTTGTGAACTTGATTGAATCAACAGCAAGAACAATCAAATCAAGTTGTGAACTTGATTGAATCAACAGCAAGAACAATCAAATCAAGTTGTGAACTTGATTGAATCAACAGCAAGAACAATCAAATCAAGTTGTGAACTTGATTGAATCAACAGCAAGAACGATCAAATCAAGTTGTGAACTTGATTGAATCAACAGCAAGAATGACTAAATCAAGTTATGAACTTGATAGAATCAAACAAGAACAGCATGTGTTATAAATGGAATGTTTTAACAACTTGTGTAAACATTTCAGAAACGAAGATGGCTAATAGAGGTAACGATGATGCGGTGCCAAGAGTCACCGAACAAGTCAGGGAGGCGATTGCTGAAGAGGTTGGAAAGGCAATCGAAAACAGTCTGGCAGGCTTCATTGATAGAATTCAAAACACAGTTCTATCAATGGTAGAAGATAGAATCAAGAAATTAGAAGACGACTCAAAACTTGAAATGGAAAAACAAGGAGGAAGGAAACCTTGTTCATACAAGGAATTCATGGCTTGTAAACCACCGATATACAATGGGGAGGTTGACCCAATAGTGTGCCAAAGATGGCTAAGTGATATCGAAGGGGTATTCGAGAGAACCCATTATGATGTAAATGACTATGTGGCCTATGGTACAGGTCAACTAAGAAATCAAGCAAAAGATTGGTGGGATAACAAGAAGAGAGAGATCGGTGCTGAAGCTGTTAAGATCATGACTTGGGATGAATTCAAGACGCCATTTCTGAAGCATCATAGCCCCAAAGCGGTTATGAATAAAATCAAGCAAGAATTCATGCAGCTCAGGCACAAAAACGAGACCATAGACAAGATCACGGCAACGTTTATGGATAAAATGAAGTTTTGTGATGATCTTGTAACAAACGAAGAACAAAGGATATATTATTATCATAACATGTTGAGTGCCGAGTATAGGGAGTTTATCACCCCTTCCAAATACGAGACCCTTACCGAGATTATAAATGCTGCTCGGGAAAGGGAAATAGAGCTGAAAAAGAGTATCGAAAGGGGTGAACGGAGAGCACCTGATGTAAATCCCAGCCCTACAAAAAGGCACGAACAAGTGAGAGCTCAAGAAAATCTGATGCGAAAGGCGGGTCGCCGAGTTGCAAAATCTGCGGGAAGGGCCATAAAGGCGAATGTCATTACAAGGATAAGCCTTGTCCTATATGCAAGAAAACGGGACATATAGCCTTATCATGCCCGGAGAAGGTAACGGTTTGTTACAATTGTTATCGAACGGGTCATAAGAAAGCTGAGTGCCCGGAGTTGGTTGAAAAGAAGGGTGGGCAGGAACAGAAGGGTGAAGCCCATAAAGCAAAGGCAAGATCTTTTCAACTAACCGCCGCAGAAGCAAAGATTGAACCTGATGTGGTCTCAGGTATATTTACTGTAAACTCGATTCCTGCACGTGTGTTATTTGATACGGGTGCGAATAAATCCTTTGTTTCACATGGATTTATTCGACATCCTTCATTTATTCTAACTAAGTTACCTGTGCCCTTAGAAGTATAGATAGGTAATAATAAAAGTTTTATTGTTTGCGATGTATGTGAAAATTGCAAACTGAGCATTGACGATGAAGAATATTTAATAAATCTAATCCCGATGTCGATGGGAGAATTTCAAGTCGTCGTTGGGATGGATTGGCTATCTCGACACCATGCAAAGGTCGTGTGTTTCCGTAAAGAGATAAAACTGACATCTCCGAGCGGGAAACACGTCACTATCTACGGCGAGAAAGGAGGCAATCCCATTGTATGCTCAATGTTGAAGGCACACAAACTAATGAAGCAAGGATGCAAAGCATTTATGATATACGCAAATGAACCCGAAAAAGAATCACGAAAGATTGGAGATGTATCGGTAGTACGAGACTATGAGGATGTTTTTCCGGAAGATTTGCCGGGGATACCGCCCGAACGGGAAGTAGAGTTCGGGATCGAATTGATTCCGGGCGCGAAACCCGTAGCAAAGGCCCCGTATCGACTTGCGCCGTCAGAATTGCAAGAATTGATGTCCCAAATCCAAGACCTGCTTGACAAGGGATTCATAAGGCCGAGTGTGTCTCCTTGGGGCGCACCGGTATTGTTCGTGAGGAAGAAAGACGGGAGTATGCGCATGTGTATCGATTACCGGGAGTTAAACAAACTCACGGTAAAGAATCGATACCCGCTCCCGAGGATAGACGATTTATTCGACCAGCTACAAGGTGCGAACTGGTTTTCCAAAATTGATCTTAGATCGGGGTATCACCAGTTAAGGGTCAAAGAAGAAGATGTGCCGAAGACGGCTTTCCGCACGAGATACGGACATTACGAATTCCTTGTGATGTCATTCGGGCTAACAAACGCACCCGCGGCTTTCATGGACCTCATGAACCGGGTTTGCAAACCAATGCTGGATAAGTCGGTCATCGTGTTTATCGATGACATATTGGTATATTCGAAAAGTGAAGCTGAACACGCACATCACCTACAAGAAGTGTTAGAAGCCCTTAGACGAGAGATGCTATACGCAAAATTCTCTAAATGTGCCTTTTGGTTACGCGAGGTGCAATTTCTTGGCCACATTATAAGTGCTGATGGTATACTGGCGGATCCGTCAAAGATTGAGGCGGTGTCAAAATGGAATTCCCCAAAGAACCCTTCTGAAATTAGAAGCTTTTTGGGACTTGCGGGATACTATAGGAGATTTATTCAAGATTTCTCCAAGATTGCGTCACCACTAACCAAGCTGACCCGAAAGACAGAAAGATTCATCTGGGGTGTTGAACAAGAGAAAGCGTTTCAAACGCTAAAAGAAAGGTTAACTCAAGCTCCGGTACTAACATTACCGGACGGAATTGAAGACATGGAGGTTTATTCGGATGCTTCACTATCGGGACTCGGATGCGTATTGATGCAACGGGGCAAGGTTATAGCCTATGCCTCGAGGCAATTAAAGGTACACGAACAGAAATATCCTACGCACGATCTCGAGTTGGCGGCGGTAGTGTTTGCATTAAAAATATGGAGGCACTACTTGTACGGGGTAAGGTGCACCATATTCACCGACCACAAGAGTTTGAAATACTTCTTCGATCAGAAGGAGTTAAATATGCGACAAAGGCGGTGGTTGGAAACGGTGAAGGATTACGATTGCGAAATACGTTATCATCCAGGAAGGGCTAATGTAGTGGCCGATGCGCTGAGCCGCAAAACAGATTATACCCCAATACGGGTACGATCAATGCAACTGGTTGTGACTTCAAGCTTGCTAGAAAGAATTCGAGAAGCACAAGATGAAGCTGTAAAGGCGGAAAACTGGAAAAAGGAAAGAATTATCGGCCAAGTTAAGGACCTAGAGGTGGGCAGTCACGGCCTGAAGACTCGCTTTAATAGAATCTGGGTCCCTAACACATGTGGGGTTAAAAAGCTTTTACTCGATGAAGCTCATAAATCCCGCTATTCCATTCATCCGGGAGCGACCAAAATGTATCAAGACTTGAAGCAAAACTATTGGTGGCCCGGAATGAAGCGGGACACGGTGAAATACGTGGAAAAATGTTTGACGTGCCTACAAGTCAAGGCAGAACACCAAAAACCATATGGTAAACATCAACCGTTAGAAATCCCGGTTTGGAAATGGGAGCAAATTACGATGGACCTATTGACCAAACTGCCCAAAACAAGTCGTGGCTTTGATGCTATTTGGGTAGTCGTGGATAGGTTAACTAAGAGTGCTCACTTTATTCCGATCCGTGAGACTTATACGTCTGAGAAAATGTCGGAGGTTTACATCAATGAAATCATAGCAAGGCATGGGGTACCGATATCTATTGTGTCAGATAGAGATACTCGGTTTACTTCGAAATTCTGGCGTGAATTCCAAGAACAGATGGGGACTAAATTGTTCCTTAGCACTGCTTACCATCCACAAACGGATGGGCAGAGCGAAAGAACGATACAAACATTGGGTGATATGCTGCGGGCTTGCATTATTGACTTTGGGGGTAGTTGGGATGTCCATTTACCCTTGGTCGAATTCGCATATAACAATGGCTATCACGCGAGCATTAAAATGGCCCCGTATGAGCTATTATATGGCAGAAAGTGTCGGACTCCGGTATGTTGGGGAGAGGTGGGTCCGCGGGGGCTAGCACCATCCGATATAATCCGAGCTACAAATGCAAAAATTGATATAGTTCGGGCACACTTGAAAGCGGCTCAAGACCGGCAAAAGGCATACGCAGATAAGAGAAATAGGCCAATTGAGTTTCAAGTTGGCGATATGGTCATGCTAAAGGTTTCCCCATGGAAGGGTATCATTAGATTCAGAAAAAGGGGAAAGTTAAGCCCGAGATTTATTGGGCCATTTAAAATCACTGAACGGGTTGGTAAAGTGGCTTATCGACTCGAATTACCCAAAGAGTTGAGTGGAATTCATAGCACATTCCACGTATCACATCTTCGAAAATGTTTGGCCGACGAAACTGCTCATATCCACTACGATGACATCGAGGTGGATAACAGCCTCAACTATGCGGTAAAGCCAATTGCGATTTTAGATCGTAAGGAGAAAAGTTTGAGGAACAAGATAATAAGTCAAGTCAAGGTCAAATGGGAGCACAGAAAAGGGTCAGACACTACATGGGAGTCCGAGGAAGAAATGCGGCGACTCCACCCTACATTATTTGGTATGTAATTCGGTTTCGGGGACGAAACCCTTTTAAGGGGGGTGGACTTGTAACACCCCGAAAATATAAAACCTTATGTTAAAAAAAAAATTTTAAAATTTATAAATAAACGGGAGTTTACTAACTAGGAACCTTTAACCTAGTTAGTTGATAGACTAGAAGTAACTCATAAAAGGTTAAAACCTATTAAATAAAGTGTGGAACAAAGTTGAGGGGCTGGAATTGTCAAAATTAAAACTAAATCACCATTAGTAACCAAACACTCCAAATTTTGGAGTGTTGGTCGATCAGAACAGAAGAAGGGGGCGACACCCCCATTCCAAAACCCTAAACTCACAAAAAACATCAAATTGAAAGCCCAAATCTGTTCAAAAACGAAATCTAAACAAAGATTAGTGATCCTCATCACGAAAGGATTCTAAGGTATGTAAAAACTTGTGTTAATTCCTTGCTTGAATTTCTCATGATGTTATGAAATCTGGAAAATTGTTGTTGCATGAGTGTTATTTGGTTAATTTAGAATCAATTTGGTGTTTAGAAGTTAAACTCAACCAATTACATGTGAAATCATGACTAAATTCAGAAAACTCCATGAACACCTTGAAGGTGGGTTGTGGGTTTTACAAGGTGATGATGAATTCTAGGGTTCTTAATGGTTAATCTAGTAAAATTCGACCTTAGAAGATAGTTCCAGGAAAGAGGTGATGTTTACATGACATATGATGGCTTAATTGAAGTTAAGTTGGCTAGTTAGCAACTTATAAACATGAAAACAAATGAAATAGAAATTCTGCCTCCATAATGTTCGTTGAAATGCCTCAAAGAAGGTTTTAAAAGAAAACTGAATTGTTAAGTTTAAACGCATAAATATGAAGTATCACGAATGTGCGTTATGTGAGTAAAACATGGAGTTCTAAACATAAAGTGCTTGAACTCTTTAGGAAAAGAAGTCGGGGCATCTAGTGGACAAACCGGTGTGGACGCACGTTTGAAGGGCTCACTTTAAAAGGTATGTAACATGTCTCGTTACATTATATGAATTTTAGATCGTTGTAGTTGTTTATCAAAGTTTCTAGTTAAATGGGATTGGAGCGAAGGCGTTGTGTATTTGAATACTAGTATGAATAACGAATTTAGCTCGTTGGTAGTTGCCATGAAGGAAGGAAATTCCGTAGGCAAGCCAAACGGGTCAAATAATCAAGTAAACACGATCTATATTCCGAACACGATGAATTGATGTATGTAGTGGCTATAGTATGATGTACTAGAAATATTAGACCTTTACTACATTGAAAACGCAGAATGTTGAAACCCGAGAGTTGGGATTTTGGCTGAAAAGCTCAAACCAAACAAAAACATAAATTCCCAGGTGCTACCGTAAATTACGGTGCCACCGTAATTTACGGTAGAGGATTTTGTTTTACGGTGGATTTCTCCTGTGTTACGGTGTAACCAGGAATTTCCAGCGCCCACCGTAATTTACGGTGGTACCGTAAATTACGGTGGAGCCTGGAACACTTTTATATTTTCATCCTTTTAATGGGGTTTTAATTCTTGGAACTTTATCACTCATATTCATTAAGAACTAACGATCTAGTTGTTGATTCTTAGGTAATTAGGGGACGTGGATGGCGATCAAGCAACGAAATGACGAACCGAACACTCCACTTTGAAGCTTCCGCTATGTTTGAACTTGTTAATCAATGTTTTCTTTAGTTGTAATCAAAGTCACAAACAACAATATTACTTTCTACTTTTGTCTTAGTAGACTAAGAAATGATGGTTTTGAAACTTATGTAAATTCTAATGGCCTTTGATATAAAATAATTATTAAATTCTAGTATAAATATAAGGGTGTAACAGGGGCACTGGCAGTGCACAAGCTAGTGCAATGATTTTCTCGAAATCGCACGACCATGCGGCCAAGCGCACGACCATGCGGCCAAGCGCACGACCATGCGGCCAAGCGCATGACCATGCGCCATTTCGCTGCAGATCCATTTCGATGCCCGAAAACGCTAAAACTTGCGTAACTTTTGAACCGTTTACCCGTTTAACCTCCCGTTTCTTCCCACATGCTTGTAAATTCACATTCTACCATATGGACTTAAAATCCTACCTCCGGATTAAGGAAATTCTTAACTTACATGCATTCGACTTATTATTATTTTCTAACTATTTGACCCGTTCGTGTATTAATCAACATAATATGTTTATTTGACCCAAATTTTCCGAAAACCTTATGATTTGAATATTACCAATCATAAAGATTAAATCCTTGGATGCCTTGCATCCTCTTAACCTATATTTTTTGCTCAAAAGCTTATTTTGACCCATTAAGGGTATTTGCGCTATTTAAGGTCCTTGGCTTACGAAAATCATATTTCTCGCTTTCCTACTTTTTCAACACATTCACCTAATCAAATAGATTGTTTCTAATCAACTTTCAAGACCATTTGCCCGTTTTACCCATCAAGGGCGATTTTGTCATCTTTGACCCATCCTTTACTACAAAGGACTTCATTGCATAATTAACCAATCCTACTACATAACTACAACTCTAATCACACATACCTGGCTCGGATCAAAGCTATGACCCGTTTTAATACTTCATGCACTAAATAGCTAGTTAATAGCAACATAATTCCTTTCGCTATTCATCCTGTGAAAGCATAATACTTGACAAAACAATTCGTTAGTTATTATCGCCAAATGGTGATATCTTCACCATTTGACCCGTTAAGTCTAAATGTCCAATTTATTCTTGTGGGATTTTGGTTATTCATTGTCCCATCCATATAACTTATTCTTCCGTTAACTCGTAACAAAATCACTATAATACCCTTTCTACCCTTTTTGACCATCAAACTTAACTTCTTAACATCGACACATGTTCCGACCCATATCAAAGCTTGTCGGAACATTATAATTCATATAATTACTTGCCATGTTCGTAATCACTACATTGAATAGATATTTTACAAAAAGGGGTGTAAGCTTTACTTACCTCACATCCAAATATGCTTCCCGTTTGCATAAGTCTCGTTTGACCCGCTTCTTTCCCAAGCTTCCTTGCCGCTTACCAAGCATCAACTATCAAATATCATTCTAATGATAGTTAGTTTATTCATCACTCGTCACAACCCTTTCATCACACGGACCTTATATGGAATTTATCATTCAACTTTATAACATTCTAATCTATCGTTTCTTATCCGTTTTCCTTAAGCATTCGCACACATGTATGATTTCAAACATCATTAACATAAGTAGTTCATCATTTTACATCACACTATCTAAAACGCACTTCTCGCATTAGTTAACTATCAAATATCTCATTATCACATTCTATGCCTAATTACCACGTTCTTGCATACAATTTCACCTTCTAGTTTCACCTAGTCATTTTATCAAACACTTGGCGCGCGTACAACATTTTAAGCTCTATGTACATGTGTTTTATGCATAACCTACTAGTAAACTTCACTAAACTCAACCATTCAACAATTTCACATGATTCATTCATCCTATAACATGATTGGCTATTAATACATTAGTAATTATGCTTTCATTCAACAAAATTACACAATTGGAAGATCATCATTCATTAACATACTACTAGAACAAGTGGGTTTCTCCTCAATTCTTCATTATAACCAAATTCAAGCATAAGTCATATTCAATATGATGATTCTAACTCATATACATCTTCAATTCATTCAATTTTCATAATTTGATTGAAACCCATTTCATCAACTACCATCAAAACACAAAATTTAACATACCTCATGTTGAGAACTCATAGATAACTGAAAATCCAGTCACATGCATTCGAAATTCGTCCTCAATCTCACCCAATTTATCAATTTTTGGATCAATTGGAGAAGAAGGGTTTTCCTTCTCCTGCTCCTGCCTTGCGTCGCACATACACACCTCCCACACACTACACTTTAAATTTTATCCTTATTAATTTGTTACATGTTCACTTCCAACCCCTAAGGTTTCACTTGGTTATTAATAAGGCAAAGCTTTTATTCTTTCTACCCCTTTCTCTTTTTTTTTTCCATACAACCTAACTTAGTTAATTAACTAAAACCTTTAAACACAAGGTAAATTCATAATTCGGATTTTTGGGGCGTTACAAAAATACCAGGGAAAATGATGGATGAAGAGGTGCTGAAACAGGAGGAGTGTTGGAAGATAGTTATGAAATGGAAAGAAGATCAGAAGGTGTGAGGTTGTGAACTAATGCGAATGTTATGTAGGCAGTTTGTGGATATGCAATTTATAAAGACATTTTTTTTTGTTTTCTTGATGTCTTTTGATTGTAATATGTGGGTAGTTTTTTACGATAACGGTTGATATAAGAAGTTTGACGTATACGATGTCTTATATGGTGGTTGATGGGTTAAAACTCTATCTGATTGTTCAAGTATAATGGTATGTTTGTTAATATTCGATGTATTATGTTGTTTGGTATAGAAAATGTTGGTATTGCACATGTGCAAAGTTTGATATAACATATCATATTACGTATGTGGTACCCTATTACGTATGGGGTACCACATTGCATATGATGATGTATATGTAAAGGAAAACCGATTACATGTAGTTAAGATATTCATGTATGCACATGTGCATTGGTCGAAACAATAACAATATGTAGTGAAACATTAAACATGTATGCACATGTGCATTGTTTGAAACAATTACCATGTGGGGAGACACAGTAAACACGTATGCACATGTGCATTTTTCAAAACAGTAACCATGTTGGTAATATTTGTTAGGTGGTCAATAATGAAATTACATACGCTTATGTATAATAAGTAATTGATATCAAAGTATCATGATCACAATCATAACCTATGAATACGTATACAGACAGTGCAAAATGATTATAAACAAAAAGAATAATGCTTAGAAACTATTTGTCATTATATATAGGATAATCAAGAATCGTTGAATGTTTTATGACGCCTGGATGAATGTCTACGAGGTTACTCAGGTTCATATATATATATATATATGCAGGGTCTTTAGCATCATCATCAACATCTTCATCAGTATCATTGGAATCAACGTACTCCCAACTGTTAAACGTACTGTTTATAATAGGGATGTATTCAGCATCAACATCGGGTATCCAATATGGTGTGCCATTAGGTGTAGAAGTCGTAATTGTTCCTGTATAAAGAAAAAAGCATATAAGATTGTGATTAATATGGTATATGGTGTGTATACACATGGTGTATAAATGTTTAACATCTTTTTTGGTGATGAGTATGGGGTGTTGGTAATGTAATGCACATGTGCATAATTATGTACTGATGGTTAACAGTTTATATGTGATGATTATGGATTGTTGGCACATGTGCATGTTCATGTTAATGATGGTTAACAGTTTACGGATGACGAGTATGGGTGTTATCAACATAATGCACATGTGCATGATCAGTGACGAGTAGGGGTGTTATTAACATAATACCTTTAGTCACAAATCGAATGAATTGCAACTCTTGATGTTCTGTATTTGTAGGTGTATTGTGTCCGTCAACTGTATTATCAGTAGATGGACCAACCACCATCGTCCCCAAGCCCGATAATGGCGGTATTCAGCTCTCCTCTAACATGAGCCGGAACTATCACAGTAGCTCTGCGCACTAAGAGTGAATTTGGTGATGCTGACATGGCATTTGTAGAACGGTTAAATCCCACGGGTTGGTTTCCTGGGCGAGACTTTACCGTAGGGCCCGCTCGGGGGCCATTTGTGGCTGAGAGTTGTGGACCAGGAGACGCAACTGAATTGTTGGAATTAGTTGGTCCGGCTGATGGTTGACCACCCGCGAAATTCGGGTCTAAACCGTTCAACTCCTGAGCAACATGTTCCATGATGAAGGGCCGAAACTGTGGACAGGGTAACGCACCTCCAACTGTAGGACCGCCTTTCGGTGGCGTTGCAGGTTGCAACCAAACTTGATCACCCACAAAGCACCTCATGTTAACCGCAAAATATTTCCGGTATATTATCCGAATCCAATACGGGCCACGAAGAACATACGACATATCAATCGGTAACAGAGAACAAGGAACGATTCCCAGGCCACCTCGACTAGCCACAGTAGCAGCAGTTAACATGGCAGATGCACTAGGGTTTCCACCAGGACCCGTACCGGGACCGGAGACATGACCAACATTTGGGTTTGTACCATTTGGCATCTGCCCATTAACATTTGCTCTTGATAGTGTCGGGACAGATGAAGCCGCACCAGAAACTGCAGAAACCGGAGCAGCCCATGCAGGACGTTTTGTAGCAGCAAGAGCATGCAAAGGTCCTGTTGTCAGACGAATGCAGTCCAAAAGAGATGAAACTTCCGTGCCGTTGATAAAACCCTCGAGAAACTGAAAAAAAACAGAACTTTAATCAATCAATCAATCACAGTTTAATACCTGATAAAGGGATAAAACCATCTGAGTTTTCGCAGATTAGTACCGAAACATTCTTTTGCATGATTAGAGGCTTACACTTGTTAAAATTTACCAAAAAGTAGACTTTTAATCTAATTTGCAACATAATGCACATGTGCATATGATTTAATACAATATCATTTACAATCAACATAATGCACATGTGCATATAATTTAATACAACATCATTACAGTAAGTATAATGCACATGTGCATATCATTTAATACAATATCATTTACAAATTATATATATCAGTCAACATAATACCTTTAGTCACAAATTGAATGAATTACAACTCTTGATGTTCTGTATTTGTAGGTGTATTGTGATTGTCAACTGTATTATCAGTAGATGGACCAACAATGTCACCAACAATGTCCGCATCAGATGTATGAGGAGGATTATCAGAGAATGTATGAGGAGGAACATCAGATGTAAATGGTGATGTAGAGGATACCGTAAATAGAGGATTATCATAGAATGTATGAGAAGGAACATCAGATGTAGAGGATGTCGTAAACACCATTTCCGGCTGCCGCCGCCGTGAAATCTGGTGAGTTACGTGATCGCCGTCGGCCGCCGTCATAAGCACCGTGCCAGCCAACTGTAACCACTGTGAAATACGTGAACACCGGCTATCCATATGCGGTGAAAACCACCGTGCACGAGTCTCCGCCACCGTGAAATCGCCGTGAATGCCTCTCAGCCGAGTGTGGAGACCATAAATTGGTGAACTACTGAAACCCTAAAAATGGAGACAACAGGAACGCTGGAAAAAAAAGGAACGCGTGTTTTTTTTGTATAAACATAACATAATTACAAAAATGCCATGTGTTCACACTGGTTCTCGCGGTTCTCGCAATAAAGGGTGGTTCCTAACGGATCCTTATCCTATATATATATATATATATATATATATATATAATTTGCATGTTTGAGTCTATGAGATTAGGTGATACTTGATCCAAATTACTCGAAAGTATATATTCATTTTCAATCAGATGCACTTTAGGTATTAGATATACCCATCTCAAATGCTTCGAAGTTTAGGTATACCTAGGGTTGTAAACAAACCGAACGCACACGAACGAGGCCATGTTCGTGTTCATTTGTTAAGGAAATGCAGATGTTTGTGAACTGTTCATGTTGAACAGAAGTTTATGTTCGTGTTCGTGTTCGTTTGTTAAGAATTTTCGTCATTCCCAAACGGTTTGTGAACATTAGGCACGAACACAAATGAACATAAAACGAACATTAAACTTGATATAATTAACCTTAAACATCCAACTCAAGTAGTCAAATACAACTAAATGATTAAATACCTAGGGGAAAGTACAAAAAAAAAAGTAAAACTTAGGAGGGAAGATGAAATATTAAAATACATTAAATACTTTTGAACTTTTTTTTGAACGACCAACTAAATCACTGGATAAGCATCATGGGATGCTCTCAATCGAGCAAATGCATCCCCTCCTCCATAACGGTCAGAGTTGGATGCATACCCGAGCCACCAAGCCAGCAGTCCCGCTCGCTCGAAGGCCCACTGCGGTAAAACTCGGTTCGGCTCGGTTTCGAACTGGAGACCTCTAGAGAGGCCTAGTTCTAAACTTCATTGCCACCACAAATGTCCTTCAAAGTGATGCTAGTGGGAGTAAAACTTGGGACCTCAAGAAGAGAAACCAAGTGACTAACCACTAGACCACGAATGAACGTAAACATACATGTTACCGAACGTTCACGAACACAATCGAACGAACGAGACCTTTGTTCGTGTTCATTCATTTAGTTAATCGAATGGAAAATCTTGTTCGTGTTCCTTCATTAACTAAATGAACGAACATAAACGTACTTCCGGTCGAATGGTTTACGAATTGTTCGCTGAGCGTTCAGTTCTTTTACAACCCTATAGGTATACCGACCCGACTTTGTGAAAGCAATGATTTTGGAAATAGTTAATTATGTTTTTCGTCCCTGTGGTTTATCAAAAATCACAATTTCAGTCCATTAGTTTAAAAATTGCGAAAATAGTCCCTATGGTTTTAATTTTGTAACTATTACAGTCCACCTCCGTTAACTCCATCTATTTGTGTTGTTAAGTTTTGGTAAAATCCAAATTACCCTTGGTAAATAAAATAAAACAATTAAAGGTAGGTCCCACTTGACAAAGTTGCAAGACTTCTCTTTCCCCATTTCCGGTCATCTTCTCCGACGTCCCCATTTTTTCCGGTCAACTTCTCTGACGACCCTATTCTTTTCGGTATTTTCTCCGACCGTTCAGATTTATACACGTCAATTTATGCAAGTAAAAAAGCTAAACAACCGTTGGTATTCTCTAAATTCATAATTTGCAATAAGGAAAATGTACACGATATAGATTTGACGGTAATTTCGATTGGTGTTATCAGCTTTAAGCTTTTGATCACAACACAAATAGATGGAGTTAATGGAGGTGGACTGTAATAGTTACGAAAGTTAAACCACAAGGACTGTTTTCGAAATATTTAAACTAATGGACTGAAATGATAATTTTTGACAAACTAAAGGGACGTAAAACGTAATTAACTCTTTTGGAAAAAAAAAAGAAAAAAAGGAAAAATTACAAGTTTTGTCCTTTATCTTTATACCAATTTTCAGGCGGTGTACTTTTTAACGAATGTTGACAGGCGGTGTCCTTTACTAGGTATTTTGTTGCAAGTTTAGTACTTTACACCCAACCCAGTTAAAAACCCTGTTAATTGTTGGGTGTAAAGGACTAAATTTGCAACCAAATACCTTAGTAAAGGACTAAACTTGTAACAAAATACCTAGTAAAGGACACTGCCTGTCAACATTCGTTAAAAAGAAAACTGTCTGAAAGTGGTATAAAGACAATGGAGAAAACTTGTGATTTTTCAAAAAAAAAAAAAAGAAAAAAAAGAAAAAAAAATGAAGCGGCTCTACACGTTTAAATGAAGCGGCTCTAAGACGTTTAAGTCAGTAACGAAGCCGTCTCCGGAGCGCAGATACCGATGAAAGCTCCAGAAGTTGAATCAATGGAACTTTGCTGCTGCTGGTGTGGTGTTATCTCTTCGTCTTCTTCCTTCTCTATTTCCTATTATTCAGGTTACATTTCTTATTATTCTTTTACCTACTTACATTTTGTTTCTTAATCATTCCGTTAATTAATAGCGTTTTACTCAACGTTTTGTGAATTCATATATACTGATAATCGGTGATACGAGCAACAAACACACACTCACTCACCTTCAAGCACATCTCTACTTCTTTTTAGTTTATTTCATGACCTATTGACTTGTTGTATTTTTAGTGTTTCTGAAACCTTGTGAGAACTCCATCTAACTATTGATATTTCTGTTTCCTTTTTTTTCGAGGTTTAGTTTAAGGGTTTATTTTTTAAAGTTTTGGGTTTAGCTTTACCATTTAGTTTTTAGCTTACGCCCCGCTTGCGGTATGCGCATATAATGTATATATTTGTGGGCACTCCGAGGGCAAAAGTGGAAGTGCACTCATTTTAACATTATTTTACTAATTTGGTGGGATTTACCGAGTATGATGATGATGATTTAGTTTTTAGCTTTTAGCTTTTAGATGTTTGACTTTAGGTTTTAACTTTTACGGGTTTAGAGTTTAATAATGGTTATCGGTATTTAACCGAATTTTACCTTCAAAAACCGGTCTTGTCCGGGTAGTGTACCATATTGTATCGAGCATTTTCGGTACCAATACCGGTACCCATATTTGGCGATTTTCGGTACCGGTACTTTTGTACCGAGCTCATCCCTAGACTTAGATATGGTCCAAGTGTTTATATTTTACTAGTAATTGTTGTTTTGTTTGATTGATTGCAGATTGGTTAAAAAATGGTCAAGACAGAGGAAGATGCCTCAGATACACCAACTGAGAAGGTCTGTGTATGTTGTACACCCTATGTATACGAGTGTATACTAAATGAATACGGGCGTATAACACTTTTATATGGTTGTATACAAGTGGTTATAGGAATAGGACTACCCATTGTTACATAAGAAATATAAGCTCACTTTCTGATTGTTTTAGGTCAAGCTGTATATAAATGCATCCTTACGAGTTATGACTCTCGCTAGATCTATGTCATCACGTTAAAAAAACACAAGATTTTTGGCATATGTTAAATGCGTGTGTATGATGATATACATTGTATACATGATTGACACTTTTTTGATATATGAATTTCAAAGTAAAAAGATTACTACAGTCTCTTTTAATTTGTATGATGATATACATTGTATACTGTCGTTTCTTCAGGAGTTGTATTTTCGGGCTGAAGTGAAGATTCGATGCCGCATAGAAGTAGCGACAGAAATCCGGGTTAGGTTGAGACCAGGCTCTGCTAGGTCGGAGTTATTTCGGGGAACTTGTTTTGGACCATGGCTAGATGTACGATCTACATCTATCGACTCGAGTTTACTCCATCTGATACTACAGACTGAATATACCCCGACCCCAGTCGTGCATCAAGATGCATTATTTTTTCATGTTGGAGGTCAGGAGTTGCGGTTTGGACCTCAAGAGTTTTGCCTCATCACAGGACTGCAATTCGGTCCGCATCAACTTTTGAGACAACATCGGATGCACGTGGGGCCCAATACGACATTCAGGGGGAGGGTATTTGGTCATGTACAAGCTAGGGTAAAGGTTTCGGATCTCAAAAACGTCTTTTATAGCTCTCTTGATCAGTTATCGGACCTTGATGCCGTACGACTTTGTCTGCTGATGTTGCTTGAGGTCGGATTCATGGGCTCTCAGTCTCTTTATTTGGTTGACCCGGATGCTCTAGAGCTAGTTGAGGATCTGGACTCATGGAACACATTTCCATGGGGTTCATATGTCTGGAAGGTTGTGTACAGGCAGCTACATAATGCGCTGCCAAAACGTTCTGCACGACGCACTTTTTCGCCACTTAATTATACGCTAGAGGGATTTATTTGGGCCTTCAAGGTTATTGTTATTTTGTTTAAGACAAATTTTTATTGTAATTTACTTGTCTGAAGTTTATTATATTGTGATTTTCTAGATATGGATCTTCGAGGTTTTCCCATACTCTAAGAAGTTTGCTATCAAGCATAATGGGATTCCGAGGGCCATTAGCTGGGGCAAGAACCAATGCATAACGTGGAAGCTTGCACTACCATTTGTCGTGAATGCCACAGTGGTATGTTGTATGTACATTAGTTTTTCTTATCATTTCAATTAGTTTATTAGTAACTAGTATTACTTAGTTAAGTGTGCCATTAATTTTCAGCCCGGATTTGAGCCACTACCAGTGTTGACACCAACTCCTGCAGAGTGTGCCACTGATTGGTGGCGCGCTAGCTGTCAGTTTTTTGACGGCTATGCTAATGATTTTTCACCGTTGTTGAAGAAGGCACGATTATCATCGGTACCTCAGCCGTCGGTTATGGTACGTGATCAGCTGGTAGGCGACATTAGCAACACGACTACTATGCTTGTAGAGGACAATACCGACAGCACCACCATGCCCGTTGATGACATTGCCAGGACCAACACCATGCCGAGCTCTAACAACACAACTAGTCATCAAAATACCGGGTTGACATGCCTCACTAGTCTAGACACACATGTTGATGTAAGTATCCTAAACTCTTTATTTATAATCACTTAAAAATCTTATAATATTTATCTATTACGCATGAGCCATGATTGTGTAAAGATAGAGATGCCAACGGCGTCAAACTTGCTTGCTTCATTTGACCACCTCGTAGAGGATTGTGTTGTAGATCATCGAAATCTATATAATACCAACCAAACCTGTTACCTAAATCAACCTTCCTCGCTTGTTTTTGAGCTTCCAATATGTATCGTCATATTATACACAGGAAATTTTTCATCTCAAAGTTGTAAGCTTTGTGTCAACTATATTACTTAATGAGAAGTCGAGCTAAACCAGCTTAAGCTTGGACTCGAGGTTAAACGAGCCGGCTTGGCTCGAAAACGTTTAAAGAGCTGAAATTTTGCTCAAGCTCGGCTAGGATAAAGCTCGAGTCATCTTATTTATTTTTGCACATAAGAGCGAGCCAAACAAGCTAGCTTACCTTGACTCGAAATTAGATCGAAGATTAAACGAGCCAGCTCAGCTTGTTTATTTTTCGAGCAAGCTTCTTTCCGGCTATTTTCGAACGTTATTTGAACAACCCAATTCTTTTGACCCATTAGACCACCCAGTCATTTTGCCACATCTAATCCTTTTACTGAACAGGAACGAAAGATTTCATCTCAATCCGACGTAATTTGTGTCCAAGGGTACAAAGTGAAGCAAAGTGTTGCACCGGTTCTTGAGAACATTTTCAAGAAACACGGTGACATTGCAGCAGATTGTGTATTCAAACCCGTCTCTATGAGATCATCTTTCCTTGAGATCGTTTGTGAAGTTGTCAGTCGAATTCAAACCAATGATGATATTGACAACATGGAAGAAATAGAACAGCAAGTGGTAGCTACAGAGGCAGCTAACATTAATGTGTCATGGCTTCGAGCTCACTTGGACGTCATCCGCAAAAGGAAGGAGGCGAGCAAGAAGTGCAGTTTGCTTATGGAATTGAGAGTGAACACGGTTGTGGTTGAAAAAGCCGCCCAAAAGGATCTGCGAGAGAGATGTGTGGAGCTCATGGCTGCACAAGAACGGTTTGAAGAGGCTGAAAGATGTGTGAGAGTACTCCATCTTGTTAAAAATAATCTAAAGGACAGGATCTTGGAATCCAAAGGTAATGTAGACTCATTGGCAAGACAACCAGTTTTATAGGCCAACTAGATCATGCTAGGATGTGTAATAGTTACAATATTGCCTAAAAAAAAACTTATATTATCTCGAATCAAAGGTGTAGAATGCACAACTCTAGTAAAACTGTTGTACTTGAAACAACCTTTTCTCCTGCTCATTTTGGAAAATATTTATAGAGCGTTTCGAGTTTATTATTTTAATGTATAGTAAAATCCTTAGATGTTTCCTTTTACAGGCAGTTTTCTCTAACAAGTCTTAGCCAGGGGCGGACCCACATGATGCGGGTCGGGGTCCACGGACCCCAATGTTTTTTTAAAATATAGTAGAACCGGTATGTAAATTTAGACGTGCTCATTTAGACGTTTCATATCTTTGTATATTGTTTGTTAATCATTGTGTGTGGGTTTCGACGCCATAGTTTGATATATTCACAAGCATATCAAGATGTCTCAAGACTTCTCTACCAACTCGTGCCACCATTATTGGATATGCATTAAAATTAGTCGATTTGATTGCGTTTTGCTAACCGTTTTGTTAATTCATATGCGTGTCAGTTAATTACTTGTTCAAGTTGATTAAGCATCTTGTATGAAAGTCAAGAGTCATAGAACCAGGTATAAAAGTTTCCGGGTCGGTTTGACTGGTTTGGGTCGGATAAGGCAATATCATCACATGGGCATAGTTTATGGCCATTTAAGATTTCGTCATGATCATTAAATGGAACCAAGTATTAAACATGGTCAAGTCAAACAAAAACTTATGATCCTAATTACATGACAACTTAAAAAAAAATTAAGTATTTTAATTAACAATAAGCCATTTGTGACGAAGGATTGGAACAAGCTGTGGGGCATAATAAAACAAGTCTTAACTCTTAGGTAGCGTTCGTTTCATGGAATGGAATTAGAAAATTTTTCTGTGTAAAATTGATCTTGGTTGGGGGAGGGAGGAATTTGAAATCCCATGAATTTCTTTAATCAATGAAATTTGTGACTATTTCAACATTCCATTCCATTCCTTCATTAGAGTGAAGGATTTCTAAGGAATGTTGAAATAGTCACAAATTTCATTGATTAAAGAAATTCATGGGATTTCAAATTCCTCCCTCCCCCAACCAAGATCAATTTTACAAAGAAAAACTTCCTAATTCCATTCCATTCCATTCCATTCCATGAAACGAACGCTACCTTAAGGTTTGGAACAACCAATGGTGGATCCAAGATTTATTTTCTAAGGGTGCGGGGTTCAACTATTTTCAAGAGGTGCGATTGGGGTTTTTGCCTAAAAAATACACTAAAATTTATTTTCTCAAGGGGTGCGCCCGCCCACCTACCCATCAACATAGGCCCGTCCCTGGGAACAACACATTAATACACATTATGCCGTAAAGTATAATATGTAGGCCAGTAGGTGGAACTTAATTCAACGTTTCCATTACCACCACAAATAATCGAAAGTATATAGATTTAAAAATTGTAAAATGATAAAATCTCACTAAGTGCTTATTAATACTCAATACAATGATATTCTATCGTTTAGAAACCTCAATAGGTATCTTCATTATCAAACATGTTTTTTTATAAGATTTTGTATAGTAATTTTAATATATGAGTGATAATTAATAAGCATTTAAATACATAACTATTAGTTTGATCCAGGAAGAGATAATTATAGACCTCATTTACGATTAAAACTACTAAACCCCTGACAATCCCATATTTTTTTACTATGGTCACTCTAGTATATTAAATCGAGTAATGAATACTAGAAAATTAAAAAAAATAAAAAAATTCTGCAGATATTTGTCCACAAAAGCTTTAGTTTAATCTTACAAAATGTTGTAGATAAAAAAAAATTAAAAAGTATAATACAAAATTTAAAAATCTTAGATGTTTAACATATTTAATATTTTAAATAAAATATTGTTTATAATAATCTAACCTTCTAAACTAACTTATGTATCTCCAAAGTATTTATAAAGATATTTTATTTTATATTACTTTGAAAATCATTTATTTTTCTATGATAAATTTTGTTACTTCTTGTAGGCAATGAATAATCATTTAAAAAATAAGTAAAAAAGTTAATGTTCTTATTAAATAATGCTTAATATTTAAGAATAAAATTAATAGCTCCTTGATACATTTTGGGTAAATTACACTTTTCGTCCTTTATGTTTGTATCAGATTGCAATGGATAATCTTTAACTTTAATAATGTCACAATCCTTTATTTGGAAAACTTATTACCCCCTACATCCTTTAACATCAATCAGGTTAAAATTTTCAATTAAAGTTAGTTATGTCTTTTTATCCCAATCTTTAAATTATAAAAAATAAAAACATTAAGGGCATGTTTGGCTAAGCTTTTTGAAACAACTTATTGACTTATTGGCTTTTGAAAAGTCATAAACTCTAAAATAATGTTTTGCAATGAGGGTGTATGTGAGAAAAAAAAACCAAGTCATAAGTCACTCAATAATGACTTTTCCAAAAAGCTAATAAATCAATAAGTTGTTTTGAAAAGCTCAGCCAAACATGCCCTAATATATATTTTAAGCCCTTTGCTTAGAGCTACCGTAGTGCCACCACAGCCACAAGGCCCACAACGAGATGCCAACATTTGAAACCATCAACTACCACCATCAGAATAACATTTGTTGTTCATTTGAAACCATCCATCCACCACCATTAGAATAACATTTGTTGTTAAACAATTACTATACACCTGAAAAATGGGTTAGGGCCAACAGTTGAAACCATTCACCACCAGAAACACTCGTCCAACACATCAAGACTGGTAATTCAAAGGCTGATCCAACAAAAGCTGATCCTATTTTTTAGACATAAAACATGTCAAAGGCTTTGACTTAATTATTATTAGGTTAATAATGAAAAAGAAACAATAAAATGCCATTTTGTGAAGACATACGTTTAATCAGTTTAGGGTGTAAGGGGTGCTCACCTAATAGGTGAGTCCCCCATCTTACACATGGCCAATCAGATCAAGCCACGTCAACTCCCCTAATACACTCCCCTAATACCTTGTTTTGATGACGGCACTCACCTATTAGGTGAGTTGTTTTTTTTTTTTTTTTTTTTATTCTAAAAGAATGCATGTTTTATAAATTAAAAAAAGATTAGTAAAAATAAAAATTAAATAAAAGACATTTTATTAAATTAAAAAAAAAAAACATTCGAACTAGAAAAAAAAAATACATTCAACCTAAAAAATATAAAAACAAACTACTCCTCGTCCGAATCAACTTCAAGGTGAGGCAAATCTAAACTTCCGAGATGCTCAACGAGATCGTGTTTTAGCCTCCAATGCGTGTCTTCGTCAATGAGCTCCGTATAGGCTGTATCATCGAAGACGGGTTCGACTGGAGGATCTTGAATATGAACCGGTGCTATCGCCCTTCCGTCGTCTTTTATAATCATGTTGTGTAAAATAAGGCACGTATACACGATGGACCTTATTTTTTTCACCGTTTTCGAACGCATTGGACGATTTAGTATTCCCCACTTCGACTTTAACACACCAAACGCCCGTTCCACATCTTTTCTTGCGGCCTCGTGTTGCCTCTTGAATTTTTTTTCGTTCGGGTCGTGTGGATATGGAAAAGACTTCACAAACACGGACCAGGTAGGGTAGATCCCATCAGTAAGATAATACCCGCGTTTGTATAAATGGTTGTTCACTTGAAATGGACAATTTGGCGCCGTTCCATTTCGTTGAGCAAGAAATAACGGAGATTGTTGCAGCACGTTGATATCGTTTTGTGAACCCGCTGGCCCACAAAAAGCATGCCAAATCCACAAATCTTGAGACGCTACCGCTTCTAACATAACCGTCGGGTATTGATGATCGCCTCTCATGTATTGTCCACGCAATTCTGTGGGGCACATTCTCCAGACGAAGTGTGTACAATCCAGACTCCCTAACATACCAGGTAGGTGATGCCTATCCTCATGAGCCTGATACAATAGCGCGATGTCGTGGCTCGTTGGTCTACGTAGGAATTCACCGCCATACCTTAAATTAAATAAAAGACATTTCATTAAATTAAAAAAAAGACATTTCATTAAATTAAAAAAAAAACATTCGAACTAGAAAAAAAAAATAAATTCACCGCCATACCTTTTACAAACCGTCTCGCAGAAATATTCAAGGCACTCACGAGAGGTCCTTTCAGACATATTTAAATACTCGTCCCCCTCGTCTGGTGGGTTACCGGTTGCAAGTTGTTTAATTGCCGAAGTAACCTTTTGCAACGGTGTAAAGCTTTTCTTCATTCTCCCGTCTAAGCCTTCTTGAAACCACTCGTCATACGCTTCCACGTCACTAACAATTTTTAGGAACAACGACTTGGACATACGAAACCTGTGACGAAAAGTATCTTCACTAAATTTTGGATTTTCATCGAAATAATCGGCCATGAGTGTCTCGTGGCCCCCCACACGATCCCAACGGACATATTTTTTTTTACTAGACGATGCCGTGTCTAGTAGCTCCGCTTGTTGGATGAGATTTTGGAAGAAAAATAAGCTACTATCGCTTGACGACGTATCGCCATCGTCGGGAAAGTCGGGTATGGGAGAAAGAAACGGGAACTTGGAATCCATTTTGTGTTTAAAAGATATAAAAGTTTTAGAGTTTTGGTGTTGGTTTGTTGTGGATGTGGTAAAAAATGGATTAAGATTGGTTAGTATATATATTGTTTTAAAAAAATTGATTTTTTTTTTTTTTTAAAAATTCGACCGTTTGTAAACGGTCAAATCTCGATCATCGTGCCATTTCCAAGCGGTAACCCCACACCCATTTCCAGCCCCGATTCGGGACCCCGCAGGGATGGCGGCGGTGTTCCCGATCGGGGAAATGGTTCACCGAGGCCCTCCCCGATTGCGCCCCGTATACCCTTACACCAACAATCAAACTCGAGAAGTAGATCAGAGAAAAACGTATCCGCACTCGCTTTCCTTCTCGAAATCTTCAAAGGTCGTCAATAGAGCACGGTTATTCATGGAGGAAACTGTTATTGGGATTAGGATCAAATACAAAGAATCCTAATTGTAAGAAGTGTAAGAAGGATTTATAGAGTGACAAGTGTCCAATAACCTAAAAAAACCCACTACACAAAAAAACCCCACTAAAAAAAAAACCCTTAAACATCCACCACCACCAAAAACCTAAACCCCCCCACCCCCACATCACCCAACCTAAAAAAAAAACTTTTTTTTTTGCCGAGGGGGGGGGGGGTTTAGGTTTTTGGGTGGGGGTGGGTGTTTAGTTTTTTTTATAGGTTTTTGGGGGTTGGGGGGGGGGGGGGTTAGGTTTTTTTAGGTTTTTTTTTGGGGGGTGGTGGGGGGGGGGGGTTAGGTTTTTTTTAGGTTTTTGGGGGGTGGGTGGGGGGGGGGGGTTAGGTTTTTTTGGGGAGGTATAGTTTTTTTTTTTGTTTTTTTTTGCCGGGGTGGGGGTGGGTGTTTAGGTTTTTGGTGGTGATGTAGTGGGTTTAGTTTTAGGTCATTGGACACTTGTCACTCTATAAATTCTTCTTACACTTCTTACAATTAGAAGCCTTTGTAGAATAACTTGACCCACTGTTATTGTTAGATCATGTGAATATGGACGGGGATCTTCAGGTTGGGGGAGATTTGGAGGGGAGACGGGATGTGAGATGGAAGGAGGGTGGACCAAAGGAAGTGGGGTTGCAGGTTTTTGGTGGTGGTGGTAGTTGGTGCTGCCACCGTGGCTCCGCCACCAAGGGTGGTGGCGGGCGTTTTCTAGAGAGAGATATAGAGCCTGTTTGGCTTAGCTTATTTTGAGGGTAAAGTCCTTTTGAAGGGCAAAAGTCCTTTTATAAGTGTTTGGCTTTTCTTTGTTTGTGAGGGGGATTTGCCAAAAGTCAGGATTTTCTGACTTATTTCAGCCAAAAGTCCTTTTAAAAAAGTCAGAAATACGTTAAGCCAAACATGCCAATACTAGAGATATGAAAGAAAAAGAGGATAAGCTCTTCGGTCTGTGGATGTGAAAATGAAATTGAAATTAAATATATTACGTACGTTTAATATAATAGGTAAAAGAGTAAACTACCATTTTGGTCCCTGTGGTTTGGTGACTTTTGCCACTTTAGTCCAAATTTGAAACCTTTTGCATCTGGGTCCTTGTGGTTTCATTTTTATTGCCATTTTAGTCCAAAAATGAAATCAGGTCATATTTGTCAAATTAAATTCTGATATTTTGTCCTTTTCTCAAGGGTAAAATGGTCATTTCATTTTTTATTTTATTTAAACATTTAAACCGTCTGATAAAGGACAATTTCACCATTTTCAATCTTTCTCTCTCTAGCTTTAAATTTTTCCTACTCTCTCTCTCTCTAGACTTGACCTGCAACAACAAGACGAACATCCATTAAATATTCTTCATCTTGAAAACTACCCAATTCGACCAAACCCTCTGTTGTTCCATCCGATATTAATTGCATTGTGCAGTTTTCATTGCTAATTTCCTCTTCTATTGAATATCACCATTGTCATCTTCTTCAGTTTTTCTTCACATTTGAAATAATATCCATGAAAAACAATTGAAATGCATCTATTTACAAACAAGAAGATGAAATTATTATGAAGCAGGTACCGATTCCGTTACTTCAGATTGCTCTTCTGGCTTCTTAACTCTTTCATCTTCTACATTCAATTCATCAATCGTCATCAACCTTACGAACAAACCTAATCTCTCACTCTCATTCCAATGCCGTTTTAATAGTGAAATCTATGAGATCAATTATTTCTCGATTTGCACTTGTTTTGTTGTGAATTATGGTTTATGTGTATATTGAACGGTCTGGTTAAGTTAATAGAGGAATCTATGAGAGTTTGCACTTATTTTATTATAAGTTAGGGTTTATGTGATAAGTGGATCTGTTGAACAATCTGGTTAACTTAATCGTTTAATCTATGTGATCAATTCTCTCTGGATTTGCACTCGTTTTATCATAAATTAGGGTTTATGTGATAGTGGATCTGTTGAATCATCTGGTTAAACTAACTGAGGAATCTATGAGATCAATTTGTGCATTGGTTGCTTGAATACATGGATCTGCAAGTGATTTTTGATCATATGCCAGGAGAGAGAAAGAAGGTAGAAGAAGAAGTGTGGGGGTGTGGTGGGGCCCACAAAAAATTATTGTTTAAATAAAAAAGAAATGACTATTTTGCCCCTGAGATAAGGACAAAATAACAGGATTTAATTTGAGAAATATGATTTGATTTATTTTTGGACTAAAATGGCAATAAAAATGAAACCACAGGGACCCAGATGCAAAAAGTTTCAAATTTGGACTAAAGTGGCAAAAGTGACCAAACCTCAGGTACCAAAATAGCAGTTTACTCTAGGTAAAATTATTAAATTACCCTCATGTGCAAGGCACATGCTATAGTTAACTGAAAATTTTAACTTGGTTAGTGCTAAAAAACGTAGGGTGTAATGGGTTTTCAAAATAAAGGATTGTGACTGTAATTATTGAAGTTAAACACTATCCATTGCAATCCGATACAACATAAAAGACGAAAAACGTAATTTACCCATACATTTTTGTTATCTCTTGTAGGCAATAAATAATCAGTAAAAACGTTAATGTTCTTATTATTAATGCTTAATATTTAAGAATAAAATTAATAATTCCTAAATCTATATATAACATTGTTTGTAACTATTGAAATGAATACTATACTGACTTGAGCGTCGGACAATGATGGAATATTAGAATGGAAGGCACTAGGTTAATTACCAGAAATATGGAAGGTCAATAATACCTTAATATCGTACTTTACTCAAATTTAAAAATCAAATTTAAGATAATGCACGTCAGTTCAACGGGTTGAACCAGCATAAATAGATTTACCGCTACTATATACCGGGTTTGTGTCCAGTATTCGGTATTACCGACCAGTTCATACCGGTATTTCAAACATTGTTAGTAACTATTGAAATCCAGGTTCACAACCCAAGTTCTAAGCATATAACATGTTAGTCATGAATTGTGCGTGGATAATATATTAATATAACTAGGTGCCAGGATGTAACCGGGGGTACCTTGAGCTCAAAGAGGTAGAATATCCGAGTCCATGACAAATTGACGTGTGGGTCGTAAAAGTGTTCACGATCCGGTTTTGACGGTTTTTAGATTAAACTGTGAGAATAGTGTTACTAACAGTTTCAAAAACCAAAAACCAAATCGTTGGATTTTAAAACTGAACTACTATCAACGGTTTGGTTTTCACGATTTAAGCATAACTAGCGTTTAGGACCCGCGCGTTGCGATGAGATCATTAACCAAACGAAAAGTAGACGGAAAAACGCTAAACCATGCACGCCTGCTGCGGTGTGTTAACATGCGAAAATTAGACCGAAACGTTAAACATAGAAAAAAAAACTAAGTCGGCCTAGTACTTGCGCGTTGCGACGGAACAGTTTGAGAAAAAAATAGTTTCTACCAAACACACGTGGTGCAACATTTTAAATTGCAAAATTTAGACGGAAACGTAAAACAAAAAATTTGTAAATATGAAAAGTAAATGAGATCAAAGTTGAAAGTAAAAAAATATTGGAGTTAAAAATGAAAAATGCTTTTTGATAAATTTATAAAAGATAAAGTATAGAAGGTTAAAGTAAATAACCTATATGAAAGTTTAATAAAGAGAAAAACAATAAAACATTATGTGGTGAAAACTATTTTGAATAAATTATATGATTTGAATAAAATATTTAATAATAATGAAAGTTACATAAATCAGTTGTAATATATGCATTAGATTGTGCACAAAGTTGAATAGTAAAATATACACACATCAGAAACTTGATAAATTATAGTGAGGATAATATCATCAATATTAATAAAAATATAAATAAATTTAAAAATTAATCATCATTTTCTAAAGAGCAAAGTGCTAAAATAGTCTCCGAGATTTGGTCACTTCGCTACTTTAGTCCAAAACTCAAAGTTTTTAAATCTGGGTCCCTGTGGTTTCAATTTTGTTGTCATTTTCATCCAAAAGCAAAATCTGGTCAAATTTTTCAGTTTACATCCAACTTTTTTGGCTTTTCCTCTCTTTTAATTAAGGGCAAAATTGTCAATTTTTTTTAATTTTTTGAAATAAAACGTTAAAAGACCATTATGCCATTCATTAAAAAGGGAGAAAAAGACAAAAAAAACTAGATGTTAACCGAAAAATCTGATCAAATTTTGATTTTGGATGAAAATAATAACAAAACTGAAACCACAGAAACCTATATTCAAAATGTTTGAGTTTTGTACTAAAGTCGGAAAAGTGACAAAACCTCATCTGCCAATTCATAGTTTACTCTTTTCTAGATATTCTCGTCATTTAACTATATTTTAAAGTAGAAAGTCGGTGGCAAAGGCCACCGACAATCTACTAGAAATTACAATTGTGTCCTTTAATTTTTCCAAGCATTAAAAGAGCTATCCTATACAAACGTTAAAACTTGGAATATTGAACTTTTTTAAGATCCCAACTAGAAGTAGATGAGTTGCAGTCAATGACAGGAATGGATTTCTAAAGGATGTAATTTTTATTTTGGCTACCTTAAAATTTTCTATTTTTGCTCCCTTATTTTTTTAACTAATTTGTTTTCCTCCTAAAACTTACACAATAATAAATCTATTGTCTAAATTTCTAACTTTTCACTTTTACTTCCTTCGTTTTTTTTTTATCTTTTTTTCCCTTTGTGTTTTTAGTTTATATCACGTTTACATGTTCCTATAAATTCGAAACGAGTAGTTGGTTTGTCACAACTTAATACATTTCGTTTAATCGTACCGTATCTTTATACGTTTCTTTCATGTGCTTAAACACGTTAATGTCACCTTGCAAACGCACTTAACGAACGATAATGTGCCCTTAAATATTACGCCACAACGCGCGAGCACCTTATTTTCATTCCTTAACTTAAAAAATTATTTCCTCACGGGCTTATTTTTATGGACATTTCGGTACATATTCATGTATCTGCATTGGACATAAACAGTACACATTTACGTTTCGACCTAAAGTTTTCCTAAAAATAAGTCGGGTCTAATATAATACGTTTTCATGCCTATTTTATGTATGTTTTAGGTTGTTATACGTTTTGATGTAAATACTTTATTTTCTCACATGCTCATTTTTACATGCACATGTCAATATTAATTCATGTTAATGAACATGGTCAACTATAATACGTTTTAGTGGTTATTTTTATCTACGTTTTTAGTTGGTTTATGATTTGACATACGAATCACTATGCACATTGATGCCACTAAGTCTTAATGAAGATGTAAGGGTTGTATAGTAGTTAGGTGGAACCCCACTAAATGAACCAACCCGGTTTGGATTTTGTTATTTGATTTAAATGCTTATATAAGTTACATTGATTATATCGGATACGTCAAAACAGAGTCTGTTTTGACACATTACATAACGTTTGCACTAATCTATTTGATGTTTGCGATGTACCCACGCCGCAACGCGCGTGACCTTGTTACTAGTTAATGTTAAAAAGTCAAAGTCGGAAGTTGTGTGTTGGGGATATAATTTTCTTGTGAGAAATAGAACAGCAGATCAGATCAAAACAAGATCAAGTCAACGGCTAAATTCATAGCGTTGGAGTATCTGGTTGCTGTTTCGATCAGCTATTTTGAGTTTAGTTTTATAACTCGATTCTTTAAATTTATGAAGTAGTGATGGTTTATATGTGGTGGTTTTCTGCATTAAAAGTCGTATGATGTTTGAAAGCTTATTATTTAGTTCGGATAGTAATTTTAGTGCTAGATCGGTTGGTAAAATGTTTGATATCGGCAAACTGAAGCCAATGGGGTTTGACTTTTCTAAGAAAGTCAAATTCTGGTTTGAAATCTGATAAAATCCGTAACTGAATCTTGTTTATCAAACGGATAACTTGAAATCAGATACACATATCGTTATTCATTAGGTCCCAAGATCACCATTCTATAACTTGGTTCAATTGTTTGACTTTGACAAAGTCAAACTTTTACATTTGAAATCAGATCCACATATCTTATTAACCCTGGTAATTAAGCTGTAAGGTATGATTACCAGCTTATTACATATAATAAATAAAATACACTCTTATGGGTTAAAAGCGTGATCCGTTGTTTCTTTGCAGTCATCTTCCAAGAAAAGATTTGATCAAGTTGTAGAACCCGTAAAGCATAACTCCAATGGCGGCGTCTTCTTCAGCATCATTCGTTAAGGAGAGCTTTCAGTATGATGTGTTTTTGAGTTTTAGTGGAGAAGACACTCGTAAGAACTTTGTGGATCACCTTTATGCTGCTCTTGAGCAACATGGTATTCACACTTTCAAGGACGACGAGAGACTCAAACAAGGAAAAAACATCAATAACCAGCTTTTGAAATCTATTGAAGAGTCAAAGTTGTTCATCATAGTTTTCTCAAAGAACTATGCATCTTCGTCTTGGTGCTTAAATGAACTTGTAAAGATTATGGAATGCCAAAGGTCGAACGACCAGATTGCTTACCCTGTTTTTTACGATGTGGATCCGTCTGAACTTCGCAAACAACGTGGACCAGTCGGAGAAGCTCTTGCCAAACACACCAATAAAGAGATCGGGAACTGGAGAGAAGCTCTGACTGAAGCAGCCAATCTATCCGGTTGGGATTTAAGGAACACTGCTGATGGGTAATTTCTTTCATCATTTCTCTATGAAACTATTCATTCTTTTTTAGTTTCTTTCTTATTTTGAGGAAAGCTCAAGCATTGTTGCTATTGATATGCTATTATGTCTTACACTTCGTATATTGACTTGAAATATAACTTTTTTGTGTGGGATCTTGAGTTAGTTAACTGAATCTTCTATAATTCATAGGCATGAAGCCAAAGTTATTAAGTTAATAATTGCACGGATCTCACTTGAGTTACGACCCATTAATGTGAACCTTGATGATAAATTAGTAGGCATGGAACCCCGACTACAAGACCTTGAGAAGTCTTTAGATATCGCGTCAAACAAGGTTCACATGATAGGGATCAAGGGGATGGGAGGTGCTGGTAAGACTACACTAGCCAGGGCTATGTTTGATAGAATATCAGTTTACTTTGAAGCTAAAAGCTTTGTTGAGAATGTCAGGGAAGTTTCAAAAGCATCGTTGTCCGGTTTGTTGTCATTGCAAACAAAGATTCTTTCAGATTTGCCAAATGGTCAAGGAAACAACGTAGGTAGTGTCCATGACGGGAAAAACATGTTGAAAACAAAGCTGCGTTGTAGAAAGGTTCTAGTGGTTTTAGATGATGTGGATCATCAAGAGCAGCTTGAGGCGTTAGCTGGTGATCTTAATTGGTTCAAGCCTGGAAGTAGAATTATCATAACAACAAGAGACGAGCAAGTGTTGATAGCACATAGAGTGGAGCGGATTCGTGATGTCAGTCTATTATCACATGAGGAAGCGATTGGCCTCTTCAGTAGGCATGCATTTGGGAAAGATCTTCCAATTCAAGAGTATGAAAAGGAATCACAACAAGTTGTACAATATGCTGCTGGCCTTCCCTTGACAATCAAAGTTTTGGGTTCATTTCTGTGTGGTAAAGACAAGCTTGAATGGGTGGATGCATTAGAAAGACTCAAAACAATACCATTGAAGGAGACTCTTGAAAAATTGGAGTTAAGCTATGCAAGTCTGGAGGATGATTATAAAGAAATATTCCTCGATGTTGCATGCATATTGAAGGGGTGGGTGAAAAACGAAGCAATAAGCATGCTTGAAAGTTGTGGATTTCAGGCTAGAATTGGTTTAAGAGTTCTTGAGCAGAGATCTCTAATAACTTTTCATGATTATTCTTTTGGCCCTTGCTTGTTGAGCATGCATGACCATATTGAAGAAATGGGCAAGAATATCGTACGTCGTTTGCACCCAGATGATCCCAACAAACATAGCAGATTATGGATTCAGGAAGAAATTGAAAATGTATTGGATACTAACTTGGTAAGAATCAGATTTACTTGTAACATAGAGATGAGACAAACACATTTTTTTATTTATGACATGAACTATTGTTGAATTACAGGGTTCTGAATCGACAAGGTGTATACGTCTAGAGCTCACCCCTAATATTGTTTTGGAAAGTCTTGGAAACATGAAGAATCTAAGATGCCTTATTGTAGATTGTGATTACGATGTGGGGGTTGATGAAACTGATTATATAGATACCGATTGTGATGACTTTGTGGAGATTGATGAAGTAGATCATATAGATAACGATTGTGATGACCTTGTGAAGATTGATGAAGTTGGTCAATACTTCCCAAATGCATTACGATACTTGAAGTGGTATTGTTACCCTCATTGGTGTTTACCCAAAACCTTTCAAGCAAATAATCTGGTTGAGCTTCACATGTCTTGGAGTAGAATCGAACAACTTTGGGTGGGGGGAAAGGTAGGATGATTGATTAATAATTTTAATTTATTTATTGATCAGTTATTAGTATTTTACATTCTTTTTGGTGTGATATTAGGTTCTTAAGAAGCTTAAATCCATTACACTCTCCTACTCAAAGTTGAAGACCCTTGACCTTGGGTTGACTCCGAATCTTGTGAGGTTAAATCTTGCATTTTGTGATGATTTGGTATAACTTCATGTGCCAGTTGGATGTTTAAAAAGGCTTACGTACCTAAACCTTTGGTATTGTATGAGGTTGAAACCTGTTTTGTTTATCAAGGATTTGGAATCACTTGAGGTTCTTAATGTAAGTTCTTTACATCTAATGGAGTTCCAGGATATAATCCCGAGCCACTCCAACAGTAATCTGCAACAGCTTTATTTTGAAGGCAATTGTGACAACTGTGCTCTGTAATCTCTGTACGATGTAAAACAATGTTGATTATTAATAAAACAATTTGCTTTGGTGTTATTATATGTGTTTTGATGTATTATGTGTATATTTTTGTTTGGTGATTTGTGCAATTCGATTCGATTCCAATTTTAAGCTCTAACTCGCTTTCTGGAAGGTTATATGCGCGCTAATGCGTAAATATAACCATTTTAATGCAAACACTCCGGAATAGTGAAATAGGCTTAACATACCTTAAATAGCCTCCACATAACTTAGAAATAAGTTTTGGATGGTTCGGTGTGTTAAAATCAACCTTGTTCGATCGCAGGGACTAATTATGTCAAATTGCGAAACTATACCGAATTGTATAGTAACGAACACTCCGGAACTTGATCATAAGTTAAACATACCCTAAATAACCATTACATGGCTTAGAAACAGTCTTTGAGGGGTTCGGTATGCTAAAATAAACTTTATTGATCAATAGGGACTAAAAGCGTCAAAAAGTGCACAAGTTTGCATTTTCGCGCATATCTTACATTCTGAATATATCCGGACATCCAAAAATTCATGTAATCATTAAAATATTATGTTTTAGTGTGTGACATGATAAAATTCCATTCGTCGCTTAATTTGGATCGTTTTTGCGTTTGTTACGACTTCTGTCGTAATTAAGCGAATAACGCAATCGTACGACCAAACGAACCAACATCCGAGATATTTTTGAGCATGTTTTAAGTTCCCTATACTTTAACTTCATTTTGGAACCTTGAAATGGGGTTAACGGGGTTTAAACGTGCCAAAAATGAGCCGAAATGCAAGTTTCTAAGCTGCAGGGACTAAAACTGACAATCTGTCAAACATCCTCAGGCGGGGCGCGTAAGACTAAGCAAAATCTTACGCGGGCCGCGTGGCCTTGCCAGACAGAAAGTTCAGAATTAGCAATCTGGGCTGAATTCAGGGGTTTTAATGTAATATTTGCAATACCTGGAGCTGGTTTTTGACTCCCATTGTATTCTAATACCATTAACCCACATGTATGGCCAAGATTAATCCCTCAAAACACTTGGAATCATCCTATTGATCTCCATTTCCTATAAATAGCAAGCTTCCTCATTTGGGTTTTTCACACTTGATCTAAATTCAGCTCTAAGTTGGGGTGTTTACACTTCATACCTGAGCTATTTTAGATCAAACACCCTTCTTGGACCCTTGGTAAGTCCTCTTTTTGCTTGTTCTTGTATTTCTAGCATGAAGGTCAAACAAGTTTGACTTTCAGCTTTGACCAAGTCAATGGTCAACACAAAGTTCCGTTGAACTTTGTAACGTGAGCGTAATCACGATGGTTATAGTCCCTAGTGACTATACCTACTGATTACCACGTTATCTAGGCTCAGTGACGAGTCGTAGTTTCGGCCAAAATGCGTTTTCTCACGTATTTTGTAACCAAACTACTCTAGGATATCAAAACCGTTTGTTTTGATATCCAAACCTGTTTTCTAACTTAACTAAACATGTTTCGACATGTTTAGCTCGTCACTTGTTAGTTTAGTGCTTGTGTGGAGTCGTAAGTCAAGCGGACTAAACACCCGCTTAGACTTTCGAACACGACCCGTTTGGTCGATCGTTAGGATCCGACCAAACATGTTTAGTGACCATAGTAGCATAGGGAATAACCTTTCGAGGTTATACCTTATGGTCACTTAGGTTTAATTAGTCGCATGGTAGGTAGTCATATGCCCTTAGTAAATTACCAAAATACCCTTTTCATACATAATTGGTAATTAAGCATATGTAACCTAAACTTTTTACACATAACTGATTATGTAACATAATTAAACATGTATGGGCATATAATACTTGTCATAGGACTAGTTAGACGTCTCGAACGCGTTGTTGCGTGCACGACATGTTAAAGTAGCGTAAGCTACCTTAATGGGCCGCGATGGGTCGAAAGCACTTAGGTTAGGTTCCGATTTAGGATGTAGGCTTTGTTAAACCATATCACATGAGTTCCAACACTCATTTGGTTTGCAAGACCTCATTCTGTCCAATCTTCCGATTTAGGCGTCTATTGTTTAACTAGTGGTTCGATTACTAGGTGCCACTTGATTCCTTTGGTTTGCTTGAATTTGCTTGAGTTCTATTGATCGAGGATACTTTGCACTACATGTGAGTACATAGTCCCCTCTTTTACTGTTTTAAATTGTTTTGGGGTGATTCATATGTACAAAACGAATTTCAAAGTTTAAACGATGATTTCAAAAACGATTAAGGTGGTTTATACAAAACTAATATCGATTTCGATAAGGTGTACACGACTTGTTGGTTGTAATTACATAACAAATGACATTCATTAGCTCCGATCAAGCCGACCAGTATTAGGTTATGGTACCATAGGATCTGACAAATCCCGTTATTGCACTGCACCCATGGTTATGTGTGGGGGTTGTGGATAACGACTGAATCTGATGATTGTTAACTTACCCTTTGGTGGTTTGTTAATACGAAACGAGAAACGAGTTAGTCGAGTCACAAAGGTTTGAATGTTGTTAACGAGACGACCAAAAGTAGTTTCACTATTAAAACGAATACGATTTTGGGACGAGTTAAACGATTTGAAACGAGATACACGAGGTGAAACGAGTAAACGAATTAAACGATTGGTTTTGGGCAATGATTAGCTAATGGGACGGGTGTAGTATGATAGTATCATGGTAGATACGCCGCTGGTACATCTTATATATATAAGTGCTTCTATCATATTACATTGCGTGTAATTATTTAGCTCACCGAGGAAACGATTTTGAAACGATATCACACAACGATGTTTTTCTAAGAGATATAAACTATACGAGTTTTTACGAGATGTTTTACAAGTTGGTTTTCAAAAGCAAATGTTTTTGGGTTAAGAATCATGGCTACGAGGTTTTATAAACTATAACCCGCTTGATTCGAGTTGGTTAATTAAGTTGCAATATTATGCTCTTTTCAAAACAAAGTTTTTAATAAAGTATTGCAACACTTAAACTAGCCATGAATTCGACACTCCTTTAAAACCTATGTACTCGCCAGCATTTCTTTGCTGACTAAGTTTTTACATATGTTTCAGGTGTTGATACTTGAATGACTACTAGGATGCACGCGTCACATAGGATCTGGACGAGGCCTTAGTGACATAATAATAGTGATAGACGATGTAAAACTTGTTTATTCTATGTTAAGACAATGCAATGTTTAATATTATCAATAAAACGAAACACTTTTTGTATCCATGGTTGTGAAACAATAGCTTCTGTTGCAACACTCCCCGACGTTTCCGCCACGGTTTGTTGTCCTTCGTGGTCGGGGTGTGACAGAAGAAGTTGGTATCAGAGCCAATGGTTATAGGGAATTAGGTTATTAGTAATGCTTTGACCTAGACTATAACTTTAGGACCCTAACACAAGTTTACTTGTGTTTAGATTTTAAAACAAAACCGTCACCTATCCTTAGGTGATAACCACAACGAGAACACAAATCCGAATCTGCTTCGAAAATTAATCATCCGTTCTAGGATGATTGATTACTAGGTTTTGAACCCTCTGTTTTATGATTTTGAACCCTTCCAGTTTGATTCAAATTTGGCTTAGTGCCTTTTGAATTTTCAAAATCTCGTCAAAGTTTGGATTAAAATAATGTGAACACGTGCAAACTGGAAGAGTGAATGCCTGTACCCTAAGTTTTCTGTCTAAGGCTAGAGTGTTCGTACAAATCCACATAATCGGACCAGTCACTCTTACCTGGGAACTCTTGGGTTGAGTGTTCACTTATAGGCGAGCATGTCTTCGCGATGCATTATTTTGATTCATTTACTTTGATTAGTCACTGCGTGTCATTTGTTTGTTCGAGGTAACGAACAAATGATCGCCCTCCTTGTGCTTTGTCGATACATCTTTTGCTTTTCCTAATTATCAACCTTACTCGTTTCTCATATTTCCTTGTTAGACAATGCCTCCACGACGTGAAGCACAGTCTTTCACCATTGAAGAAATCGCAACCCTGGTCTCTCAGCAAGTGGCTGCTGTGCTTCCCGGTGTTGTAACTCAAGTTCACGAGGTATACAACAATAACAATAATAACAACAACAATGCGTAGTGTAATTTCAAGAACTTCAATTCTGCTAAACCTCTAAAGTTTTCTGGGTCGCAAGGAGCAACTGCGCTCCTACAGTGGTTCGAGAGTATTGAGAACACATTCAGGCATGTGCAGTGTCCGAATGAACGAAAGGTTGAATTTGCTTCAAGCGTGTTGAGAAGCGAGCGCTTACCTGGTGGAATGGTATTATGCGCGATAGGGGTGCCGAAGTGGCGTTGGCACAAGAATGGGATGAGCTTCGGGCTCTCATGATGAGAGAGTTCTGTCCCCGTCACGAGATTCGAGCTTTGGAGCGAGAGTTTGACGATTTAAAACAAGATGGGGCTGAGCACCGTGCGTACACGGATCGCTTTGAGGAACTCAGTCTATCGTGTCCCACCATGGTTACCCCACCAGACAAAGCAATCGAAAGATATATCGATGGTCTACCCGATTCTATGCTGGATATTGTGACCGTTGTTAAACCCACTACCCTTCGTCAAGCGATCGAGTTATCTGCTACCCTGACTGAATCCCAAGTCAGAAAGGGTAAACTCACTCGCAAGGGTGACAAGAATAAATCGTCTGATTCTGCGAAAGACAAGAAGAAGGGTAAAGGTAAAGAAGGTGAGTCGTCGAAGAAATCAAGGAACCGAAAGGGTGCACATAACTTTGCTGTTACGACACAGGCTGAACAGAACACACCGGCTCAACCTCCTACGAAAAAGGCGTATGCCGGTACCGCACCTCATTGTGCTCGCTGCAACGGTCATCATGTTGCACAACAAGCTTGTAAGCAATGCACGACGTGTGGTAGATTTGGGCATTTAGCCAATGTTTGTCGTTCAGGACAAAATCAGGTTGCCCAGGTTCAAGCTCCGGCACAAGGGAATGCTGCTAGATTCCCACCAGGTTCATGTTTTAATTGTGGAGAGTTTGGCCACTTCCGCAACAACTGTCCGAGGCTGGCAAATGCTAATGCGAATCAGAATGCGAACGTCAACGCCAATGTGAATCCTGCTCGAGGGCGAGCATACAATTTGAATGCAAACGAAGCGAGGGCCGACAACGAGGTTGTCAATGGTACGTTTCTTGTTAATAATCAACCCGCATCTATTCTTTTTGATTCTGGTGCCGATCGAAGTTTTGTTTCGTTATCTTTTGAACCTTTGATTGCGATACCTAGAACTAAATTGAGGAAACCCTTATCTGTCGAAGTTGCTACTGGTAAACCTCTTGTTCTCGATTCTGTTATTCGTGATTGTCAGTTGAACCTTGATAACCATCTTTTTCCTATTGACCTCACGCCAATGCAACTTGGGAGCTTTGACGTCATCGTTGGAATGGATTGGTTAACCAAACACCACGCTGAGGTGGTTTGTTTCGATAAGATTGTTCGTATTCCTCTTCCATCTGGCGATGTTTTGGAAGTTCGTGGCGAGAAGCCATCTGGTGGATTGAAGCTTATGTCGTGTACAAAGGCCCAAAGATATTTAAGAAAGGGATATGTTGCTTTTCTAGCACATGTCACCGAGGAGAGAAGCAAAAGTAAGAGTATCCAGGATATTCCGATTGTTCGGGATTATCCAGAGGTGTTTCCCGATGAACTGCCTGGTTTGCCTCCAGTTCGTCAAGTTTAGTTTCATATCGACCTTGTACCTAATGCCAACCCGATTGCGAAAGCACCTTATCGTCTTGCACCGTTAGAGATGCAAGAGTTATCAAAACAGCTTCAAGAGTTATCTGATAAAGGATTCATCCGTCCGAGTTATTCACCTTGGGGAGCTCCTGTCCTCTTCGTGAAAAAGAAAGATGGGTCTTTTCGAATGTGTATCGATTATCGTGAGCTTAATAAGCTTACCATCAAGAATCGATATCCCCTACCACGAATTGATGATCTCTTTGACCAGCTGCAAGGTGCTTCATGTTTTTCTAAGATCGATCTGCGTTCTGGGTATCATCAATTTCGTGTTCTCAAAGAAGATATTCCCAAAACTGCTTTCCGTACGAGATATGGGCATTACGAGTTCACAGTCATGCCTTTTGGCTTGACGAATGCTCCAGCTATCTTTATGGACTTAATGAATAGGGTCTGTAAACCTTATTTAGATAAGTTCATTATTGTGTTCATCGACGATATCCTCATTTATTCGAAGACTTGAGCCGATCACGAGCAACACCTTCGCTTAACGTTGGAACTCCTTAAGAAGGAACAACTTTTCGCTAAATTCTCCAAGTGTGAATTCTGGCTTAAAGAAGTTCAGTTTCTAGGTCATATAGTCAACGAGCAGGGTATTCATGTGGATCCATCCAAGATTGCTGCTATTAAGGAGTGGAATACACCGATAACGCCGACTGAGATTCGATCTTTTCTTGGTCTTGCTGGTTATTATCGTCGATTCATTTCTAATTTCTCGAAGATTGCGGTTCCACTCACAGCTTTGACTCAGAAGAGTAAGCCTTTTGAGTGGGGACCCAAGCAAGAAGCGTTCCAAACGCTGAAGCAGAAGTTATGTAATGCTCCTGTTCTATCTCTGCCCGAGGGAAACGATGATTTCGTTGTCTATTGCGATGCATCCAACTTAGGCCTTGGTTGCGTCCTCATGCAACGAGGAAAAGTTATTGCATATGCATCTCGACAGCTGAAAATCCACGAGAAGAACTATACGACTCATGATCTCGAGTTAGGAGCTGTGGTTTTCGCGCTTAAGATCTGGAGCCACTACCTCTATGGAACGAAGTGTGTGGTTTTCACAGACCACAAAAGTCTCCAGCATATTCTTAATCAGAAAGAGCTGAACATGAGGCAACGACGTTGGGTTGAACTCTTGAACGATTACGATTGCGAAATTCGCTACCATCCTGGTAAGGCGAATGTCGTGGCCGATGCACTTAGTCGAAAATAGCGAGTCAAGCTTCATTCCGTTCAAACACTATCTGATCTCCAATCTCGTGTTCTTCAAGCTCAGCAATTTTGTGTTTCACAGAATTTGATGGTTATGGAATTACCACATCAGCTTGAGCTTAAACTCGAAGCAAAAAGAGATGGTTTGCTTTATTTCAAGGATCGTTTTTGGGTCCCGAAACAAGACGATCTCCGCACCCTAGTGATGGACGAATCTCTCAAGTCCCGATATTCTATCCATCCTGGTGCTGATAAAATGTACAAGGATCTTCGTACTAAGTTCTGGTGGCCTGGTATGAAGAAAGATGTTGCCTTATATGTATCAAAATGCCTAACTTGTCTTAAAGTCAAGGCTGAACATCAACGACCTTCTGGTTTGCTTGTACAACCAAAGATACCGGTTTGGAAGTGGGAGAGCATTGCGATGGATCTCATCACTAAGCTACCGCGTACTTCTAAAGGTCATGATGCTATCTGGGTTGTTATCGATCGATTAGCGAAATCAGCTCATTTTCTCCCGATTCGCGAGGACCTATCTGCTGATAAACTTGCAAAGATTTATGTTGATGAGATTGTTTCACGACATGGTGTTCCTTTGGATATCATTTCTGATCGTGATGCTCGATTTTCATCTCATTTCTGGAAAACCATGCAATATGCTATGGGAACCCAACTAAATCTAAGCACTGCTTATCATCACCAAACAGATGGTCAATCCGAGAGGACAATTCAAACTTTGGAGGATATGCTTAGAGCATGCGTGGTAGACTTTGGTGGTAATTGGGATTCTCATCTGCCAATGATCGAGTTCTCTTACAACAATAGTTATCATGCTAGCATTAAAATGGCACCATTCGAAGCTCTCTACGGTCGAAAATGTCGTTCACCTGTCTGTTGGAACGAGGCCGGTGAAGCTCAGCTTACTGGACCTGAGCTCGTTCTGGAAACAACGGACAAAATCAAGAAAATTCGCGATAATCTTGTGACAGCTAGAAGCCGTCAAAAGAGTTATGCGGATTTAGGACGCAAGCCCCTAGAATTTCAAGTCGGAGACCGTGTCCTGCTCAAGGTTTCACCTTGGAAAGGAGTCGTGAGATTTGGAAAGAAAGGAAAACTTGCACCTCGATATGTGGGACCATTCAAGATTGTGGAAAGAACTGGGAAAGTTGCCTATCGACTAGAGCTACCTCCAGAGCTTGGTAATATTCACCCGACTTTTCACGTGTCCAATCTGCGAAAGTGTTTAGCTGACGCTGATCTTCACATACCTCTCGAGGAGATCCAAATCGATGAAACAATGCACTTTGTCGAGAAACCCGTGGAGATAGTGGACCGTGCATTCAAGCAGTTGAAGAACAAACGGATTCATTTGGTTAAAGTTTGTTGGGAATCCAAACGTGGCCCAGAATTTACTTGGGAACGTAAAGATCAGATGTTAACCAAATATCCACATTTGTTTTCACAAGCTTCCTCTAGTTAAAATTTCGGGACGAAATTTCCTGAAGTAGGGGAGACTGTGACAACTGTGCTCTGTAATCTCTGTACGATGTAAAACTATGTTGATTATTAATAAAACAATGTTCTTTGGTGTTATTATATGTGTTTTGATGTATTATGTGTATATTTGTGTTTGGTGATTTGTGCAATTCGATTCGATTCCAATTTCAAGCTCTAACTCGCTTTCTGGAAGGTTATATGCGCGCTAATGCGTAAATATAACCAGTTTAATGCAAAAAACACTCCGGAATAGTGAAATAGGCTTAACATACCTTAAATAACCTCCACATAACTTATAAATAAGTTTTGGATGGTTCGGTGTGTTAAAATCAACCTTGTTCGATCGCAGGGACTAATTATGTCAAATTGCGAAACTATACCGAATTGTATAGTAACGAACACTCCGAAAATTGATCATAAGTTAAACATACCCTAAATAACCTTTACATGGCTTAGAAACAGGCTTTGAGGGGTTCGGTATGCTAAAATAAATTTTATTGATCAATAGGGACTAAATGCGTCAAAAAGTGCACAAGTTTGCATTTTCGCGCATATCTTACGTTCTGAATATATCCGGACATCCAAAAATTCATGTAATCATTAAAATATTATGTTTTAGTGTGTGACATGATAAAATTCCATTCGTCGCTTAATTTGGATCGTTTTTGCGTTCGTTACGACTTCTGTCGTAATTAAGCGAATAACGCAACCGTACGACCAAACGAACCGACATCCGAGATATTTTTGAGCATGTTTTAAGTTCCCTATAGTTTAACTTCATTTTGTAACCTTGAAATGGGGTTAACGGGGCTTAAACGTGCCAAAAATGAGCCGAAATGCAAGTTTCTAAGCTGCAGGGACTAAAACTGACAATCTGTCAAACATCCTCAGGCGGGGCACGTAAGACTAAGCAAAATCTTACGCGGGCCGCGTGGCCTTGTTAGACAGAAAGTTCAGAATTAGCAATCTGGGCTGAATTCAGGGGTTTTAATGTAATATTTGCAATACCTGGAGCTGGTTTTTGACTCCCATTAACCCACATGTATGGCCAAGATTAATCCCTCAAACACTTGGAATCATCCTATTGATCTCCATTTCCTATAAATAGCAAGCTTCCTCATTTGGGTTTTTCACACTTGATCTAAATTCAGCTCTAAGTTGGGGTGTTTACACTTCATACCTGAGCTATTTTAGATCAAACACCCTTCTTGGACCCTTGGTAAGTCCTCTTTTTGCTTGTTCTTGTATTTCTAGCATGAAGGTCAAAAAAGTTTGACTTTCAGCTTTGACCAAGTCAATGGTCAACACAAAGTTCCGTTGAACTTTGTAACGTGAGCGTAATCACGATGGTTATAGTCCCTAGTGACTATACCTACTGATTACCACGTTATCTAGGCTCAGTGACGAGTCGTAGTTTCGGCCAAAATGCGTTTTCTCACGTATTTTGTAACCAAACTACTCTAGGATATCAAAACCGTTTGTTTTGATATCCAAACCTGTTTTCTAACTTAACTAAACATGTTTCGACATGTTTAGCTCGTCACTTGTTAGTTTAGTGCTTGTGTGGAGTCGTAAGTCAAGCGGACTAAACACCCGCTTAGACTTTCGAACACGACCCGTTTGGTCAATCGTTAAGATCCGACCAAACATGTTTAGTAACCATAGTAGCATAGGGAATAACCTTTCGAGGTTATACCTTATGGTCACTTAGGTTTAATTAGTCGCATGGTAGGTAGTCATATGCCCTTAGTAAATTACCAAAATACCCTTTTCATACATAATTGGTAATTAAGCATATGTAACCTAAACTTTTTACACATAACTGATTATGTAACATAATTAAACATGTATGGGCATATAATACTTGTCATAGGACTAGTTAGACGTCTCGAACGCGCTGTTGCGTGCACGACACGTTAAAGTAGCGTAAGCTACCTTAATGGGCCGCGATGGGTCGAAAGCACTTAGGTTAGGTTCCGATTTAGGATGTAGGCTTTGTTAAACCATATCACATGAGTTCCAAAACTCATTTGGTTTACAAGACCTCATTCTGTCCAATCTTCCGATTTACGCGTCTATTGTTTAACTAGTGGTTCGATTACTAGGTGCCACTTGATTCCTTTGGTTTGCTTGAGTTTGCTTGAGTTCTATTGATCGAGGATACTTTGCACTACATGTGAGTACATAGTCCCCTCTTTTACTGTTTTCAATTGTTTTGGGGTGATTCATATGTACTGTAACACCTTGAAAATTCCTGTCCATTAGAATAAAGACACGTGTCATGTGTGACAGACGTGTCAGAAAAAAAACGGATTTAATAAAGAGATATGTGGTAGGATTTTTTTAATAAAAAGGGGCATCATGTTATTTAAAATACCTCTGAACGACCCAAGGGCGACACGTTATTAAATTACCTCTGAGCGACCCAAATTTTTATAAATCCCAAGATCCTTAAATCAATTGATGATCATCTCATACGATAACCGGTTGCTCCCGAATAAATAAAGTTTCATCTTTATTAAGGGCTATGGAATTATAAGTTGTTACTACTCCTAATTTAAATAAAATTCTTATGAATAAGAATTGTTATAAGCTTGGCCAAACTCCTATCAAAATCCAAGACTCATTTCTATGAAATCTCCGTCAACTTACAAGTCCCTTAATGAGTTGATATGAATGGGGAACATGTAAGAAGAAGTAAGGCATGCAATGGCTGGTCTTGAAGGCCCCACATCTGAAAAGAGACAGCATGTTTCGGGTATTGTGGTTGCATGGTGAAGACTTAAAAGTTTGCAAACTTTTGTCTTCTGACCATCACTTACGAACCGCAAGGCCCCTGGCTTACGGTCCGTAAGCAGGGTACCTAGGAATGTCCCGCAAGGAGTGGTTAAGGACCGCAAAGCCTTAGGCTTACGGTCCGTAAGGAGGACACCTGAACCATGTTTCAGTAAAGTCGGTTACGGACCGTAACCCCTGTAGCATACGGTCCGCAAGAGGTCCTTACGGACCGTAAGGCCTCAAGCTTACGGTTCGTAAGACCGTCGCTGGCAGTAAGTTTTGGACAACTGCCTGTCCAAAACATTTAACCGACTTAAAACGTAAATTCTTGATTCTATGGGCTTCCTAGGCAGTATATAGACCCTTAGGGACATCTGGGATGATCTTGTAACTATCCTAGAGTTGCTTGGCATGATCCTAAAGCATCTAGTTCACTATATAAAGAGTTCAAGTGTGTTCTTTGAAACTTGCTCATTTGGAACATTTGGCTAAAGAATCTCTGGAACTCCTCTGGTCACCAACTCATTTTCTTAGGCTCTCTAATCCATCTTATGACTCTTGTAAGTGTCCTTAACATTCTTTAATCCTTTCTAGCTTAGCTAATTAAGTAAAAGTCAAACCGTCGTAATTAAGTTTTGACTTCGTGATTAAGCATAATGTGCTTTGTCAAATCACGAATTAAAGATACCTTTAGGAAGGTAATTAAGTGGGTAACAAACCCTTAAAAGGGTGTTTCCAGATTCCCACTCTAAGCAAGTCAATTGTCGAGTCAAAGCTAATCATAAAAAGTCAACAGAATGCTTAATTTCGAATTAACGCATAATTAGCAATGTAGGTTGTATGTAACCTGTTTGAACATTAATATAACTTGGAAATAAGTATAAGAACATGTTCAACTCGACAATTTTCTGTTTAGACCCGGTTCGGAACCGAAAGTCGCATAGTTTGACTTTCTCTTTGACTTTCAGTTCTGACCCGTTTTAGTCAAGATTAAAATTACCTTAGAGCTTCTTTTGGACCTATTAACATGTTAGTATATCCTCCTATGATTATACAATGTGGTTCATTAGATATCTAGTTCGTATGCATGTTTCCGTTAAATGCCCATATTTTGACCATTATGCCCAAATGTCCAAAAATCATGATTTTTGAAAATATAAAAGGGTAGACACCTTAGTTACTGAAATATAAAGTTGTCCCCAAAATTTGACATCAGTTTGAGGTCAAGATTAAGAGTTATGCTCATTAGCGTAATTAGAAGCCTTCTTAGTAAATAATTAGCGTATTTAACGCTTAACCTATCTAAACCCGAAATTTTTATCAAAACTTTATACCCACTGTTATATAATAATATTTTGGGAATTTTAAAGATTTTTATTCATTTTTAGGCTGAGCATAACTAGAGGTTCTAAGCTTAATTCGGCTTATGCCGGTATTACCCTTTTTGACCATAAAACGAGTTTTACAAAACCTTTTGACCCCAAACCTTTTCCTACTGATTTATTAAGATAAATATGATATTTTAAGCCTTCTAGAAATATAAAAACATCAGCTTTTCTTTTAAAACCCGGAAATGACCCCAAATCGCCTTTTTAGGCATTTTTACGACATAGTATGTGTCGAAATTAGTTTTTATATAAAAGGTCTAATACCTACTGATATATTTTATAAAAATATGTATTATAACAGTAGACTAAAGTTGGAAACTCAGATTTTCCGTTTTTACCCTTCTAGCTTATGTAAAATTACCAAAATGCCCTTATGAGGCGTAATTGGCATTTAAAAACATTTGGGGCATATTTGGACATACCTTTCTGATATTACAATATATTTGGTGCATATAATCTCAGGAAACTTGCATATGACTTATATGGTTACTCGTTACGCACTTTCGCGTTCGGATCGGCTTATGTGACTAGTTCACGCATATTAGCCGAAACGGGTCAAACCGTATCATCTTAGTCTCTAAATTCAGAATGTGTTTAGTTTACCCATAATATACAAGTATCCAAGCTTGTAGGGTCTAAATCATCTTCCTCCCCGGTTTTCGCATTCCTCGCGATTAAACCATATTTACTCTTTGAAACTAACCGGTCTAAGCCTAGGCTATATTAAAGACCCGTTAGGATTCTAATAGGTTATTATAACCTTCGTTCTAGAATAGGAGCCCAGTAAAAGACACGTGCATTTTTGAAATTGTGGTTATACTTGCTCAGGTAAATACTCTTAACTTATTTTCCCTATACGGGCTTGGGGGTACGGTATATAAAATACCGCTTGGTCGGGAAATTGACCCCAACTCATTAGTAGTTGGGTATTATCAATGTGACCTGTTTGAAAACTTGGTGTTGTTTGTTTTTATGCCTTTGGGAGCTTAATGACCATGTCCCGGATATCCTTGGCATCATTTTTGGCCACGACCTTGACACCCGGGTGTAGGCGTACACCCGGTATTATGTCCATTATTAAGGTATAAACGTTGGCTTCCCGCCGCGGACTTATACTAAGTGGTGTGTCATTTAACCTTAAACCCGATATGACTCGGGCGACTGAACGGTTAACAAACATGTAAATCTTTTACAAGTTTAACTTTGATTAATTATTCCCAAGTTATAAAATGTTTTGTGCCTTGTGCATTTAAAACCAATTTTTCAAAAGTTTTCAAAATGAGTCAGTTAAATTGTATTTACCAGTGCAAACTGACGTATTTTCCCAAAAAGATTAAGTGCAGGTGCTATACGAAATAGGCTGGTTTCTCCTTAGCATCGTAGAGTCTCGCAAGCTTTCGGGATGCATGTATCTGTTGAACAATTTCTTCCTTTTATTTTCGATCCGCCTGTCGATCTATTTCGACTAGTTGTGATACTTGATATTACACTTAAATGGTTGAAATAAATCTATTTTCATTTGCTTCCGCTGTGCATTATAATTTGTGTTGTTTGACACATGATGATATCAACTACGTCACGATACTCCCCCACCGGGCCCACCGGTGACACGTGGAAATTTGGGGTGTGACATGTACAAAACGAATTTCAAAGTTTAAACGATGATTTCAAAAATGATTAAGGTGGTTTATACAAAACTAATAACGATTTCGATAAGGTGTACACGACTTGTTGGTTGTAATTACATAACAAATGACATTCATTAGCTCCGATCAAGCCGACCAGTATTAGGTTATGGTACCATAGGATCTGACAAATCCCGTTATTGCACTGCACCCATGGTTATGTGTGGGGGTTGTGGATAACGACTGAATCTGATGATTGTTAACTTACCCTTTGGTGGTTTGTTAATACGAAACGAGAAACGAGTTAGTCGAGTCACAAAGGTTTGAATGTTGTTAACGAGACGACCAAAAGTTGTTTCACTATTAAAACGAATACGATTTTGGGACGAGTTAAACGATTTGAAACGAGATACACGAGGTGAAACGAGTAAACGAATTAAACGATTGGTTTTGGGCAATGATTAGCTAATGGGACGGGTGTAGTATGATAGTATCATGGTAGATACGCCGCTGGTACATCTTATATATATAAGTGCTTCTATCATATTACATTGCGTGTCATTATTTAGCTCACCGAGGAAACGATTTTGAAACGATATCACACAACGATGTTTTTCTAAGAGATATAAACTATACGAGTTTTTACGAGATGTTTTACAAGTTGGTTTTCAAAAGCAAATGTTTTTGGGTTAAGAATCATGGCTACGAGGTTTTATAAACTATAACCCGCTTGATTCGAGTTGGTTAATTAAGTTGCAATATTATGCTCTTTTCAAAACAAAGTTTTTAATAAAGTATTGCAACACTTAAACTAGCCATGAATTCGACACTCCTTTAAAACCTATGTACTCGCCAGCATTTCTTTGCTGACTAAGTTTTTACATATGTTTCAGGTGTTGATACTTGAATGACTACTAGGATGCATGCGTCACATAGGATCTGGACGAGGCCTTAGTGACATAATAATAGTGATAGACGATGTAAAACTTGTTTATTCTATGTTAAGACAATGCAATGTTTAATATTATCAATAAAACGAAACACTTTTTGTATCCATGGTTGTGAAACAATAGCTTCTGTTGCAACACTCCCCGACGTTTCCGCCACGGTTTGTTGTCCTACGTGGTCGGGGTGTGACAACAATGATGTAGAAAACCTACCTTCATCAATTGGAAATCTTCATAAGCTTGTTAATCTATCATTCAATTTTTGCAGAAAACTCAAAAGTCTTCCGGGAAGCATTTGTAGTTTACAACATTTAAGATTTCTTTACCTTAGAGATTGCGGCATAGAGGAATTGCCAGAGGACATTGGCCAATTAGAGTGTTTAGAATGGCTAGATTTATCATTTTCAGAAGTTAAACATCTCCCGGATAGCATTTGTAAGTTGAAACATCTTAAAACTCTCTATCTATATCATTGTAAAGTTTGTAAGTTACCCGAGGATTTTGGTCAAATAGATTCATTGAATAGTCTAGATCTAAGATATTGCAAGATAAGAGATATTCCACCCAGCATCTGTAAGTTAAAACATCTGAAAGAGCTTGACCTTTCTGATTGTTCTGAACTTGAGAAATTACCAGAGAACCTAGGAGATTTAGAAAGTTTGAATAGACTATATCTAACATCAACCAAGATAAGAGATGTTCCATCCAGCATCTGTAAGCTAAAGCATCTCGAATATCTTGACTTTTCTAATTGTTCTGGACTTGAGAAACTACCAGAGAACCTAGGAGATTTAGAAAGTTTGTATAGACTAGATCTAACATCAACCAAGATAAGAGATGTTCCATCCAGCATCTATAAGCTAAAGCATCTCAATTATCTTTACCTTTCTACTGGTCGGATGCTCCTATAAGTCATCTTCCCGATAGCATATCTTTGTTGAAAGATCTTCATATTATCGGATAAAAAAGAGGGATTGATCCAGATGCAATTCTATTTCAAGAAAAACAACATATTACATTTGCTCCCAAAAGGAGAAGGGCCAATACTGAAGCAATAACAAGCGATGCAGGTTTTTGTTGAAATATATAATGTTATAAACTCACTGAATAGCATATATTCTAGTGAGATGTATTTGAAATATATTTATGGTTTGTAGGTGACAAGGTTAAAGAACGAAAGATGGAGGATCACTGATGAAACTTTGTGAAAGACTAGAGCTGGAGGGGCATATTGAAACTAGTCTTAAATCCGTGTTCAGAACATATAATAATTCTACTGTTGACATTTGTAGTGTTTACGAATTATCTGTGATGAATTGAAACAAATTGTTTGGTTGTGAATCATTATATTAAGGTTGCTTTATTTGGTTGTTTGAATTGATACTTGCTGGTGATGTCGGGGCAGATTCAAATAAGGAAAAGGCAAGATGGGTCTGATTTGATGTTCATGTTTGTGTTCGTTTTGATATCCTCTGTTCTACCAAGTGATCATCACATAAAGAATCTATGGTATTGGTTCTCTTAACCAACGGATGATTTGCAACCAGTTTTGGAAACGACTTGAAGGATGAATTAAACGAAGAATCATTTTATAATGAGACATGAATCATGAAAACAAGGGGTCAACAATTCAATACTTAAGGGGTTTTTTATGAAAATATGTTAGCTTGGAATGAGAGAATCACACAAGAGAGAGAGAAGAAAACCCAAATCAAGCTTAGTTTCATAGCTTGGGGTTGTTATCTTTATAACTACCATTAACTACTTCTTACACATGTTACAATTACAGTCCCTCCACTATCACTTATTACAATTGCATACCCTCAACTAACCTAACAGATTTATATTGTAACAATACCCCCCTTCTTTATAAAATTTTTGTCCTCAAAAATTGAAATTGGGGAATCTCAGTTGAACATCCTCCAAAAATTCCCAAGAAGCCTCCGAAACAGGCAGACCTTCCCAATGAACTAACACTTTCATTGCAGTTTTAGAACCCTGTTTCACCAACTGACGGTCCAGCACAGCTCGTGATTGTAATATAAACCTCGGACCTTGTGGAATTGGTCTAGTGACAACAGTGGAGCCTCGAGCCTTCTTTAGCAAGGATACATGGAAAGTGTGATGGATTTGAGCATGTGCCGGTAAGTCCAATTTATAAGAAACTTTCCCAATTCTTTGTAGAACTAGGAATGGACCGAAATATCGAGGTGATAGTTTCCTGTTTTGATGAGTTTTTAAGGATTGTTGTGAAAATGGGTGTAATTTGACATACACCCAATCCCCTGGTTCAAATTCTCTGTCAACCCTCTGTGCATCAATCAATTGTTTCATCCTGTTCCTAGCAATCTCAAGATTAGCTTTCAATTTCACAATCATACTTTCCCTGTCTCTGTAAAAATCTTCCACTACTGCAACAGTAGTTTCACCAGAAATATAAGGAATGTGAATATTAGGCTTAACTCCAAATAGGGCTTCATAGGGAGTCATTTTAATAGTGGAGTGCCAAGTACTGTTGTACCACCACTGAGCTAAAGGAACCCATTTTACCCAAGTCAATGGAGCATCCATGCTCATAGCCCTTAGATAAGACTCTAAACATCTGTTTAGGACTTCAGTTTGTCCATCAGATTGTGAGTGATAAGAAGATGACATAGCTAGCTCAATGCCTTGTAGTTTCATGAATTCTTTCCAAAATGTACTGAAGAACACAGGATCTCTGTCTGAGACTATTGTGGCAGGGCAACCATGAATTTTGAATACATTGTCCATAACAACACTGGCCACAGTAGCAGCAGAGTAGGGATGACTCAATAACAAAAAATGACCATACTTAGTTAGCCTGTCCACCAATACTAATATTGTATCTTTGCCCTGGACTTTAGGTAAACCAGACACAAAATCCATTGAAATATCACTGAAAATGGATTTTGGAACGGGCAGTGGTTGTAACAGTCCAGGTGTGGCAGTGGTTTCATACTTAGCCCTCTGACATATTGTGCATTCCAAGACAAACTTATGCACATATTTAGAACAGCCTTTCCAATAGAAAAAAATCTTTAATCCTGTTAAGTGTAGGGGTCACACCTGAATGTCCTCCAATGGCTGAAGCATGAAATAATGATAAGATCTCCTGTTTGAGAGGAACGTCATTAGGAATTAGCAGCTTATCTTTTCTTTTTAAACACTGACCATCCCAACTTCTGTTAGCAATCACCACTCCCTGTTTAAGTTTGTCAATAAGGTCTTTGGTGACAGGATCATGTTGCCAAGCATCTTGAATCTTTTGCCATAAGGTAGGATGAATTGAACTTAAACTGATTTGAAACAAAGCCAAACCCTGCACCCTTGATAAGGCATCTGCTGCGACATTATCTGCCCCTTGTTTGTAACAAATTTCATAGTCATACCCTAGGAGTTTTGAAAGCCATTTCTGCTTCAGGGGAGTTACAATCTTCTGTTCCAACAAGTATTTTAAGCTTTGATGATCAGTTTTGATGACAAATGGTTTGGTAACCAAATAGTGATGCCACTGTTTGACAGCCATGAGAATGGATAGTAATTCTTTTTCATAAACAGATAAACTCTGTTGCTTAGGAGATAGTGCTTTGCTAATGTATGCCAAAGGGTGCCCTTCCTGCATTAAGACTGCACCCATCCCCTTTGCTGATGCATCAGTTTCCACAATGAATTTCTTTGAAAAATCAGGAAGTTTCAGAACAGGAGGTGTACTAAGAGCCTCTTTGAGCTGGTCAAAAGCTAACTGAGCTTCAATGGTCCAACTAAAACTGTCTTTCTTTAATAATTCAGTAAGAGGTTTGGCTAAGGATCCAAAACTCTTAATGAATCTTCTGTAATACCCTGCTAGTCCTAAAAAAACCCCTTAGCTGTTTAACAATGGTTGGAATAGGCCATTCTTGAACTGCTTTGAGCTTGCTAGGATCAGTAGAAACACCTTCTTTAGTAATGATGTGGCCTAAATATTCCACTTTTCCACCACCAAATGAGCATTTAGACTTTTTAGCCTTAAGAGCATTAACCCTTATAAGTTGTAACACAGATTTAAGGTCCAACAGGTGTTGCTGCCATGTACCACTGTACACCAAAATGTCATAAAAAAACTAATGCACATTTCCTTAAAACATCCTTGAACGTGGCATTCATCAAAGATTGGAATGTGGCTGGTGCATTAGTAAGGCCAAAGGGTAATACTAGAAACTCAAAATGGCCCTGGTGAGTCTTAAATGCATTTTTATAGATGTCAGGCTCATACATCCTCACCTGATGATATCCAGACCTCAGGTCAAGTTTAGAAAATATACTAGCTCCTTGTAACTCATCCAGAAGTTCTTCAATCAGAGGAATAGGAAAAACATCCTTAATAGTTGCTTCATTCAACCTTCTGTAGTCCACACACATTCTCCAAGATCCATCTTTCTTTTTGACAAGGACTACTAGTGCAGCAAAAGAACTGATGATGTGTCTTATCACACCTAAATCTAACAATTCTTGTGTCATTTGTTCAGTGATATCCTTTTGGGCACCAGGATATCTATAGGGATTCAAATTCAGGTTCACTTTGTCATCTTTTAATACAATTTTGTGATCAAAAGGTCTTAAAGGAGGTAAACCCTGAGGAACTTCAAAGATGTCCTCATATTCTTGTAACAATATGTCTAGGTTAGCCTTTTCTTCAATATCACCAATGATTGGTTGATACATGCAATCTTTAGTTGTTGAATCTTGAATGGTAAACAATTGAGCATGAGAAACATTCACTTGAGACTTGATCATCATTGCTATTTTCTCCATTGAACACAAACTCACCCCTTGCTTCTTAGTTCCCCTGAGTTCAAATTCTTGAGCAGCCACACTAAATTTCATAATCAAGTTTTTGAAATTCAATATAATGTCATTCAAAGTTTCTAACCACTGAATGCCCAATACAATATCATAGTTATTGAGAGATCAATTACCAGCATGTCAAGAGTAAACCGGTTGCCCTGCATGACCCACTGAAAGTCCTTGCAGACATTTACACATTCCACTTTATTACCATCAGCTACAGTGACTTGTACATTATTAATTTGTTTGACTGGACACCTTAACTTTTGGGCCAAAGCACTGCTCATAAAGTTGTGGGTAGACCCACTGTCCAACAAAATATACAGTTGCTTGGTACCAATTGTGCCCACTACTTGCATAGTGGAGTAGGAAGGGATACCCATAAGGGCATTTAAGGAAATCTGTGGATCACCCTGCACAGAAGACTCTTCCTCCGATCCTTCCAATTCTTCATCCTCAGGATATTCATCCACTTCCACTAAAAACAACTGTTTCTTGCCTTTGCACACTCTGCTATGCCCTGCTACATACTTTTCATTACAATAAAAACATTCTCCCTTTGCCCTTTTTGTCATCCATGTATTTATTTGTAACTTTCTTGGGAACAATTGCATTTGATGGTACAGAATTGACAGGAGTGGCTAGCACAGGCTGCTTGCCAATATTTGTCAAATTGTTAGTTCTTGTGGATTGGGAATTGTATTTCTAACTGGTGGAGCCTGTGTTACTCATACTACCCAAACCCAGGGTCTTATTTGACTGATTCTGCAATCTTGCCAAAGAATATGTCTCCCTCAATGTTTTAGGTTTAAACATTTTGACATGACACTTAATTTCAGGTTTCAACCCTTCAATGAATAAACTAATTGTATACTCATAAGGTAATGTTACCTTATTCAAAAGTAGGTCAAATTCATCACAGTAATCTTCTAGTTCACCAGTTTGGATTAATGCCTTGAGTGCACCCATAGCATCCTCTATTAGTGTTGCAGCAAATCTAGTGGATGCATTTCTTGTATACTCATCCCAAGTCACATCACATATCTGTTTCCCAGAGGATTTCATAAACCCTTGATGCCATTGCAAGGCTCTACCCTCTAGATGGACAACAGCATATCTAACTTTGTACCTTTCAGGGGTATCATCTATTGAAAAAAAGTGTTCACACTTATAAATCCACCCTTCAACATCATCACCATTAAACTTGGGAAATTCCACTTTTGTTAAGCGATTACTGCTGAGCCTATCCTCTCGTTTCTTGGAATCAAAGTGCCTTGTTGTTCCAGTTTTGAAAATGTTGCTTGCATCTGATCAAAAGCTGCTTTCAAGCCCATTAGTGTTTCTTGATTTTGTGTTGTAAAAACATCTATTCGGTTGATGTCTTTTGCAAGACGTTCAACTTCCTGGTTTCGAGTAGCCATCTTACTGAATCACTAGAATGACAAAAAGTTGCAGATATGAATGAAGAAAAAAAAGAGGAAACATGAATCAAGAATCAGGCAACTGATTAATGATATGGAATAGAATGATCAACAATTGATCACTCCAAGAATCAATGGAAATGAGTAGGAATTCGAATGAATTGACAAATTGATGACGGAATTCGAAGAAAACTCGCTGAAGAAGATAATCGGAAACTGGTGGTAACCGGAATCAATGAGCTCCGATAAGAATCGGTTGGCTCTGATACCAATTGTTAGCTTGGAATGAGAGAATCACACAAGAGAGAGAAAAGAAAACCCAAATCAAGCTTAGTTTCATAGCTTGGGGTTGTTATCTTTATAACTACCATTAACTACTTCTTACACATGTTACAATTACAGTCCCTCCACTATCACTTATTACAACTGCATACCCTCAACTAACCTAACAGATTTATATTGTAACAAAATATTTATTTATCATTTCTTTCAACCAAATTTCTACCTAGAGTCTAGGGGTGTTCATCGAATCGAATATTGAATTTTTATTCGAATAATTTTATTTTCCTTTGAATTCGTATTCGATTAAAACTTATCGAATTCGAATCAAATTCGTATTCGAATAAAAAACCCAATTCGTATTCGATTAAAAATTCGAATTCGAATCCGAATCGAATTCGAATAAATTTGATTTGATTCGGATTCTTTAAAAACATGTAAATAACCATCAAAATGAAACCTAAATTTTAAAGCAGCCATTGTAACATCCCGAAAACGGGTTTGGTAATCCAACCACGTTAATAGTAAAGGACGGGTAAAATACCGTTAGTGGTAAAATTTAACCCGGTAAATATTAGGACTTAAATAAATAAACCTAATATTAATTAAATAGGAAAATAAATACTTTGAGAAAACAAAGTATATAAAAAGCCCAAATTAACGGGACATAAAACATAACGGGTTATAATTTCTCGAGCCCGTTAAAATAACTAGGAATAATTAACATAGTTAGATGATGACTTGTGTGTAGTTAAAGATCTAAAAATAAACTAAGAGAAACTAGAGGGACCAAAAGTGTTTAACTTGAAACTTGTTTTAATAAAAACATTTTATTAAAACAAAAACACTCCATTTGGAGTCTTCTGGAGATCGACCAAAGCAAGGAGGGGCGACCCAGATTTCTCAAACCCTAAGTTCATGCTATTTGATCAATTGAAGGCAAATTTCAGTCCCAAATCAAATTCCGAGCATAGATTGATGATCCCCATCGAAAGGAGATCATAAGGTATGCAATATTTGACAAAAATTCTCTACTTGAATTTCTGATCAAACCTAGAGAATTCGAAATTGATGGTTGCATGTTTGTTATTTTGATAAAATAGGAATGATATAATGTCTAGGAGTAAAACCCTAGTCAATCACATGTTGAAATCATGCTTATTTCTTGTGAATTCACAATCACCATTGAAGGTGATAAGTGGGTGTTGTAGGAACATGTTAAACACTAGAATTTTAGTTGTGGTTCTAGTGTAATTTGAGTTCTAGGAAGTAAATTCAGATTTTGTTAATGTGAAAATAGATGTAAACATGCTTAGTTGATGTTAACCATGGCTAAATGACAAGTATTGAGCTTGATAATAAATTGTGAGAAATTATGCCCGCAAGGTGTTTGTTAAAACGCGTAATTGCCTTGTTTGACTAAATACGTGAAATAAGGGTTCAACCGGGTTCTAATCATAATGTTGATTTAACTTAATGATGCTTATTGTATGATTTAAGATAGTGACCTATAAAAGTCAAACTAACCAATGATAAAGTCGAATAGTGGTTTCGACATAGAAAATACGTAAGGTGGAATAGTCGTGAATTGAAATGACTAATCTAACCACCTTGTGAATAATGATAGTTTATCGCCTAACGAGCTAGGTGGAGGCTTGGGAAAGAAGCGCTCAAACGAATCAAGCACGAGAAGAAAGCGTATTCGGATGCGAGGTAAGTAGAGCTTACGCCCCTTTACATTATTTGCAAAGTTACTTAATTTCAAGTAATGATATGAATGCTACTAAGTGGTTGGTATATGATATTCCGACACGATTCAATGAGAGTTGGAATGAGGGGAAAATGGTAAGGAATCATGAGTTATGGTAAAAAGGGTAAAATGGTAAATTAGTCATGTAATGACGAATAAATAAAAACGGTTTTAAGTAAAACAAGTTCAAAGAAAAACAGGGATAGGTTTAAAGGGGTGAAATGGTAATTAAATACCATCTCATACGGACAAATGGTCAATTAGACTAAATGGGTCAAATGGTGTGGTTAACACCATTTGACAATAACATTTGACAATCGCTTTTTGAGTTTTGTAATTACAGGAAATAACATATGTTGCGTTGTTTTAATTAGAAAATTTAAAGCAAGAGGTATGTAAACGGGTCAATGCTATGACCCGAGCCAGGTACGCATATGTGGACTTATAGTTAAAAGTGCAAAGAAGGTCAAATATCTAGCCGAAATCCTTCATTTCAAAAAAGAAGGATTAAATGTGACCAAAGAGCCCTTAATAGGTAAACAATGTAAATGACCCTTAGAGGTTGTTTAGAAACTTATATTATGAGTTTGTAACCCTTAGATGTGTATAAAAGTTCTAGGCAAAAACATCTGTGGGTCGAACGCCTAGAAATAGTCAATTGCGGAAAAATGACCAACCGATGGGTAAAATTGGGAAAAAGGGGTTCATATGTTAAATCCACCACAAAATAGTTGTGGTGGAATATATGTAGTTAATTAGACATGGAAATTTTGTAGCATCAAAAGAAAAGCACAAGTTCTAGACTAAAATGCGTAAATACCCTTAACGGGTCAAAATAGAAGTATTAGCGAAACGGGTTAAGAATGTGTAATAACACGTGATTTGAACCTTGTACAATAGGAAATAATCATAATAATATGTTTACAAAAGAAACAAGGGCCACAATCAAGTTTGTTAGATGAAATCACGAACGGGTTAAAAGTTGGTAAAAAGGGTAATAAGTCGAGGAGTTAAAAGTCTGAAATTTTATTATGTTGGATGTTGGATTTTAACTCCATTAGATGGAGAATTAAATTACGGACGCGTAGGAAAAAGAATCGGGTAAAACGGATTAAAAACGAGAGAGTTATGCTCGTTTCCGTGAAATCGGGTCATGTTGGGTATGTACAGCAACATAATATGAATAGTCTGCCAAAAAGGGGGCTAGGTGGGGCGTCTAGACCCTAGGCGAGACGCCTAGCCCCCCTGAACTTGAAAAACGTTTAATTTTGTTTGTTTGACCCATATAACTTGTTTAAACTTGTTATTTAACTATCAAAACTAACTTTTAAGTTGGTTTTGATCATAGGTGATTGCAAAGAGTGCCCGGATGAAGATCAAGCTCAAAGAAGAACCGAACACAATAAAGTTAAAAGCTTCTGCGCGACGTTTCGTCGTATCTTTTAAACGACAAATTCAATTACATTAAGTTGTTCATTAACTTTTAAATTGTAAAAGTTTCAGTAAACTCGTATTGTCATACTACGTGTAATCGTATAAACATGTATTTTTATGAAATTTATATAAAGTATTGTATTAAACAAGCAAGGGTGTTACAGCCATAAAACACGATATCACATTAAAAAGATTCAAATAAAGTACTATAAGTCTAACATTCAAGACGAGAAGTCGGGAATAACCATTTCACATTACAAGTTAATATTTTTAGGGTTAGAAATCTATTGATAGAATTGTTACTTAGATTTTAGTTATGTGCCATGTAGTGGGTTTGGTAATGGGTGATAGAGGATCTTGTACATTAATCCAGAAGTGTGAGAAGTGTATTATAACACTATATATAATACCATATAAACACCGGGTAACACTATGTAACACTATATAACACTATGTAACACTATATAACACTATATAACAAATATAACACTATATTTTGTCGGATAGCATGTCTATGATAGATGTATAGTGTTATATAGTGTTCCATAGTGTTATATGGTGTTATATGGTGTTACATTATGTTATACGGTGTTTATATGGTGTTATATAGTGTTATATATAGTGTTATAATACACTTATCACACTTCTGTATTAATGTATAGGATCCCTACCCGGTAATGGGTAATTTTAATAGTTGGAATAAATTTTGAAAATAACTTATAGTATAGGCTAATAAAAGTCATATATGTATTATATATAAAAATAATAAATAAAAATGTATAATTTTATTCGAATTTTGAATCGAATCGAATTTGAAATTGTAAATTCGTATTAGATTCGTATTTGATTTACTTGACTCGAATTGAATCGAATTCGAATTCGAATTCTTATAATCGAAACGAATTCTTGATAATCGAAACGAATTTCGAATTTTTCAAATTCGAAACGAATTCTGAACACTCCTACTAGAGTCCATTTATCAATATTAGGAATTTCAAGTTCTGTAAGTGGCTTGTTGCACTGATCTCACTTATGTTTGTTCCTAGAAATGTTGCATTAATCTCATTTAGCCATTGCTCCAATCATTGGTGCTTTGAATCAGAAACTAACAAATTTGACTTCCGAAGTCAAACTTAGAGTTTGACTTGTAGGTTAGACTTTTGACTTTTTGAGGTCAAACCAATACTTTCTTAGTGTGTGCTTCTCCATTATTAACCGGATTAGATTCATGAGGGTTTGAAGTCAGTACATGATAACTAATATGTCGCTCTTTAGATACACATGAGGATCTGTGTTTGGGAATCACGTGTAATATTATTTCTTGAGTTTGAGATGTTGATTGATATGAGGCTTCATGACATATGCATAATAATAATAGGTCTCTGCATATGGATCCTGTATAGCAGAGAAAAGCTGATTAATTCCAAATCCATGTCTTAGACCGTGGGGTATGGTGGGGCTTGGGTTGGGGGCATGAGTTGACACGTGGAGTTGGAGCCCCGCCCCCCCCCCCCCCACCGCCTAGTGACGTGTCCGTGGGGTATGGCGGGGCGTGGGTGCACCACTTGGGTTGGCAGATTATTAAAAGAATTACAAAAAATTTATAAAATTCACACAACATTTATAAGAAAAAACCCTAAAATTTCATTAAATTTTTAAAAATTACATAATTCGAAAAAATTACATAATCCGAAGAATTACATAATTCCTAAAAATTACAAAATAAAAAACCTAGAGCGTTAGGTAAATTTCAAAAAGGGCGATCTTGTCGAACGTCTTTCGCTCCTTGCCTCGAAACTCAATGTTCGCCACCGCCACCCGGTCCTCGTGGCTTAACTCGCCGCTCGGAATGGCTTCGTAGTAAGCCTTGAAACGATCGAGCTTGGGCCGTAGCTCGCGCCATTTATGTTGGCACGCGTTGAGGTTGTGGCGGTCGTGTCCGATGTTATATCGGTAGGTTGCGAGTGCTTCCGGCCAATATCGTGTTTGGTCGGGTTGCCGCCCCTTCATAGCGTCAACGACGCTTGTGACGAGAGCCAATTCTTCCTCGTGGGTCCAAGATGCCATCTTCTTCGGGTTGGGTAGCGGGTTCGTGGGATCAAGTGGGTAGCGGTGGATAGCGACGGTTTGGGATGAGGTAGCCGGTGGGGTTTGGGGTTACATTTATAGGGGATGTTGGGGGTTGGGGTGACCGCTTGGCTTGGCCAAATGGTTTGAATTTAAAATTCAAACATTCAAACACCCGCTATGACATGGTGGTGGACAGCGAATAGGAGGCCGCCACATCGGATGTCAAAACCGCCCCACGCCCGGCTTCAAACCCAAGCCCCAAAGGCCACGCCCCAACCCAAGCCCACCCGGGGTGGTGGCTTCGGCGTTTTCCCCCAACCCACGCCCCAACCCAAGCCCCATACCCCATAGTCTTATATGTGTAGTTTTCGTATAGAACTTTTTGGGTATATACGTTTTCGACTCCCCGGTTCTATAGAAATTTTTTGGTATATACGCTTTCGACCCCCCGTCATTCGGGTCAAGCTTCGTCACTGGGTATCGGTACCGGTACTTACCGGTGTTTTACCCGTAAATACTGGTACCGGAAAACGAAGAAAATGGGAACCGGTACGGTTCAGCACCCGGTACCCGGCACCAAATCCTCATCCCTAGTTTGTGAGCATAAAATGGATGGTGCCAACTTTGATATCTGTTGTATATACAATTTTATGTTTAGGGAGGTTCTTATTCGAATTTTTTTGGTCAAAGTGGTTCATCGAGCCAACAGTGGTCAACGTCGGAAAGATGGTCTTGGATTTATTCGAATTTGATGCAATGGGCCTGTTTGGATGGGTAGTCACAAGTTTTGGGATGATTGGGCCAGAAATAAGTGTGTTTAAAAATAGGCCCAATTTACTAATGGGTTGTGGATTGCACAAAGGCCCAAAGAAAATACTTCACTGAGATGTGATTTTATATGGGATAGATATGGCCCCACTAAGTTGACTGTTATTCAGAGGTGGGCCTGGTTTGGGTGGGACACAAAATGGACTTGTTTTATTTGGGGTTACCTTTTAACATGGGCCGATCAGATGGATAATTGTTATGTTGGTGTAAGCTAGCCGAGCCAGCGCTCGATTAACTTATGAGAGCTCGGGCTCGAGCTCGGCTCGATTCGAGCTTTGCTTTCAAAGCTCGAGCTCGGCTCGTTTATTATCTATTAATTAGTATATTAAATAAAAATAATATAAATAATAGACTTTTTAGGCTCGCGAGCTCGATAAGTGAAGCTCGGGCTTGGGCTCGTTAGGTTTTTATGAAGCTCGAGCTCGGCTCGGTTCGAGCCTACTTCTTTGAGCTCGAGCTCGGCTTGCGAGTAAAACCCAAAGCTCGACTCGGCTCGACTCGGCTCCAACTATTTTGAGAACAACCTTAAACGAGCTAAAAGCTCGGCTCGAGCTCACTTCAACATCACTTAAATGAGCCAAAGCTCGGCTCGTTAATGTTATCATCATTATTAATATATTATATATAAAAAAACTAAAATTTTGTATGGGATCGTTTAGGCTCACGAGCCTAAACAAGCTTTGTATTTCAGGCTCGAGCTCGGGCTCGATAACAAAACGAGCTCTATTTCAAGCTCGAGCTCGGGCTCGTTAAGGCTCGGCTCGTTTGAGCTTTTAACCAAGCCGATCACGAGTAGCTCTCGAGCCTCTGGGCTTGTTTACACCCCTAGGTTCGAGGTCGGCTTGTAAACAAGTTTAAATAAGCTCGGCTCGACTTGGCTCGTTTACACTAAGGCTCGATAAAGCTCGACGAGCCTAACGAGCTTCACATGTGAGGCTCGAGCTCGATAAACAAACGAGCTTTGTTTTAGGCTCAAGCTCGGCTCGGGTTCGATAAGGCTCAGCTTATTTCAAGCTTTTTCTAGAGTCGATCTTAAGTAGCTCGCGCGCCGCTCGGCTTGTTTGCACCCCTAGTTAGAATTAGAGATGGGCATAATAACCGGTTCCAAACCCGACCCGGTGGAACCGACCTGGAACCGGTTCCGGTTCCTACCCGGCTAATAGTAGAACCGGTTCCGGGTTCAAAAAACCCGTAGGTTCTGACCCGGTTCCACATTTTATAGATAAAATCTGTTCGTACCCGGACCCGGTGCGTACCCAGAACCCGGTTCCTACCCGGAACAGTTCCTGGTATTACAAATAAACCCGATATGCCCATCTCTACCGTTAACTTACACCTACAAGATATAAACCGAAACATAAATATTTATTAGAACCGGTTACATTGAACGAAACATAACTAAACACGTCAAACTAAACATAACTAAACCGGTTACATAAAACACACTAAACAAGTCAAAGTGCTTCCAAATTGCGGTTCCCACAAGCTTTACACCTTGCCATCTCGTGGCTATCGCTCATTAAGCACAAGTCAAAGTGTTTCCAAATTGCGAGGTTTTGTTTAGTTTCCGAAACCATCACAACCTCGTTGTTGCAAGCCATTTTAATTGTGGAAGTTTGAAGGTGTAAGTTATTGATTTTGGGATGCAAGGAGGCAAGAAGGCAAGGAATTTATAATCGGTTTCTAATTTTTTCAGCTTTTTTCATTGAATTGACCGAAGGAAACAGTTCCTAATAGTATTTGCAATCTTTTCCATTGAATTACTATTCGGAACCGGTTCCTAATAGTATTGGCAGCTTCTTCATAGTAACCTTAGGAACCGGTCTTCTGAAGAACTGGAACCGGGTATTAAAAGGAACTGGAACCCGGTTTTTGAAGAACCAGTTCCTCCCTGGAACTGGGTACACTAGTTTTTTGGACTATAAGAATACCCGGGTATAGGAAACCCGATTTTCACACAATTCAATGCCGGAACTGGTGTACAAAAATGTGCACCTCAACTCTACTTGGAATACCAATACCAGGCCTACACATGGATTGGGATTACAGAGATAAATCACTATCATGCAATGGGCCGATTGCCTTATTTAAAGATGGGCTTTAGTGTGTATTTCAGAACTTGCGTCTTTTATTGATTTTAGGAAAATTGCATTTAAACAATCCCAAGTTTTTCAATTTGGCTGAGTTATTTGCCGATAATAATCCGAACAGGACCACTTTTGGCGGATAATAGTCCGCCGTTAAAAATAGGTTAACAGAGTTAAGTTCTTTTTTTTCCGAATTACAAACCGATGTTTTAGGGATATGATCAGAACGAGAATACGAGTCGACTTATGTAAAACTTACCTCGAAACGGTGCTCCAAACGACTAGTTTTTTGTTAATTGGAAGTTTAAACACCCGAATTGAAGCACAGTTTTCGTCGTTTGGGGCAGTATTTTGAGGTAAATTTTACATCAATCAACTTGTATCCTCGTTCTAATCAAAAGCCCTAAAACATCGGTTTGTAATTCGGAAAAAAACTTAACTCTGTTAGACTATTTTTAACGCAGACTATTATCGGCCAAAAGTGGATCAGTTCGGGTTATTATTGACAAATAACTGAGTTTGGATTATTATCAGCCAAATTGAAAAAGATGAGATTATTCAAATCCAATTTATATAAGATTTAGTAATGTAAAAATGTGATTGGGCTTAGTTGTGTGCCCCAGGTTTATTCTATTTGTATGGGACTAATCGACCACGTATGTTGATTGTACCTCCACGTATGTTGGTTGTACCTGGGTTTTGGACTTAACTTCAGGACATCCAAAGCAAGTTTTAAATCTGCAATAATCCAATTATTTCAAATTCATATTAAAATCAACATTTATAAACTCTACAATAGTCCAATTATTTCAAAATCAGTTTATGTTGCGTAAGGAATGACATATTTGAGTGAATAAATAAACCATGTTAGGTAAATGGTGAATTGTTTATTCAAAATATTATCATGCAATAAAATTTCTGTATAGAAACAAAATAAATACATTATATATTAACACATTTAATAAATATTTGTTTAAGTTTTCTCTAACATGTATTTACCATTCCATCCAGTTGCAAAACTATTTATTTATTAGGGTTGTCCAAAAAGTTCGCGGCTCACTCAAAGTTCTTGAAATAAGCTCGGTTTTAAACGAGTCAAGCTAAGCGGCTCACTAGAAGTTCACTTGAAATAAGCTCAGTTTATAAATGAGCTGAGCCCGAGCCAAGGTAGGTTTGGTTTGTGGTTCGTTCGTTACTTGGCTCGTTAGCACACTCGTTTGACTCGTTTAAATGAAACCCCATATACATACATATATATATATATATATATATATATATATATATATATATATATATATATATATATATAGTGGGGATCCTGCGAAAAATGTGTTTTTCCTAGAAAGTATAGGAAGCGATCTGGGCCATCCAATGGGTGTGTTTAATGGTTGAGATCATCTTGGTGGCATTTTGGTAATATGTGTGTCTTAAAAATAGAATTATTTAATTAATTAGGGGTAGATATGTCATTTAGCTTGTTTTAAATATGGAAATAACTGTCATTCCATAAACCACCCCACATTTCTTGCGATTTTCTCTCCCTCTCCCCCTTTCTCTCGTCTATCTCTCTTCCTTCTATCCTTCAGGAAGAAACACAACATCAAGAAAACACATCGTGACAAATGTCACACATCGTAACAACATGAATGGTAAAACAAAGCGTCAAGAAATCCTCCAGCATTACCAGCATGAATGGTAAAACACAAGTGTATCAAATTGCTTTGCTGTTAAAACACAATGTCAAGAAATCCTCCAGCATTACCAGCATGAATGGTAAAACACAACGTCAAGAAATCCTCCAGCATTACCAGAATGAATGCTAAAACACAACGGCATCAAACTGCTTGCTGTTAAAACACAATGTCAAAAAATCCTCCAGCATTACCAGCATGGATGGTAAAACACAGCATCAAGAAATCCTCCAGCATTACAAACATGAATGCTAAAACACAACTGTATTAATCAGTTTGCTGTTAAAACACAATGTCAAGAAATCCTCCAGCATTACCAGCATGGATGGTAAAACATAGCGTCACGAAATCCTCCAGCATTACCAACATGAATGCTAAACACAACTGTATTAATCTGCTTGCTGTTAAAACACAATGTCAAGAAATCCTCCAGCATTACCAGCATGAATGGTAAAACACAGCGTCAAGAAATCCTCCAACATTACCCAACATTACCAACATGAATGCTAAAATACAACTGTATTAATCTGCTTGCTGTTAAAACACAATGTCAAGAAATCATCCAGCATTACCAACATGAATGGTAAAACGCATCGTCAAGAAAACGGAGATGATATGAACAGTATTTGAATCGGATGACGAAAATCAAGTGCCGGAACTTGTCGGACGTGATTGTCGGAGGCGATTGTCGGATTGAAGTTGATGGTGATGGTTATGGGTGGTGACTGAAAGATGGAGGTTAATTAATGACGAACGAGACGCGTTTCGGATCGAGTTCAGATGGTGATGATGAACTCGGAGATGGTGGGGATGGAGAAGTGTTTGATGATTACAAAGACGAAGAAGGAGAAGGTTGCGGCATTCAGAAAATCTTGGAGAAACAGTTTCCATAATTTTATGCATTGTTAGTTAATGAGAGATAAAATTCCAAAAATAAAATAAAATGTCAAATTACACAAGTTCCCTTTTAGTTAAAATCCCTCCATGCCATGTGTCACATTCTTATTGCTTCCTAGACTTTCTAGGAAAAACCCACTTTCTATCCAACACCCCCTCTCTCTCTCTCTATATATATATATATATATATATATATATATAAGGGGACCGTTAAAATGAGAACCACCCCGAGTTGTAAGAATCGTGAGAACTACACCGTACGGGGCGAGGTGGACCAATTTTTTTCATAAACGTAGATGCGTGTATTATAACAACATTTGTAAAAAATTTCAAAAAAAATGTCGTGTGTGTAGTTTTGAGCACCACAAGTTTGTGTTTACGGGTACCGTAAATTTAACCGGAAAATTTACGGTACCCGTAAACACAAACTTGTGGTGCTCAAAGCTACACACACGACATTTTTTTTTGATTTTTTTTACAAATGTGTTTATAATACACGCATCTACGTTTATTAAAAAAAATTTGGTCCATCTCGCCCCGGATCAAGTAGTTCTCACGGTTCTTACAACTCGAGGTGGTTCTCATTTTAACGGGCACTTATATATATATATATATATGTGTGTGTGTGTGTGTGTGTGTGTGTGTGTAAAGATTACAACCTAAAACTCTAATATATTTTAAGCATTGGTGTTTAGTTAGTAATGCGTTTTTATCAAAAGAAATAGATTGTTAAGCTTTATTTTAATTAGTAATAGTCATATTGATTTAAAAAGATATAAACTAAGGTAACTTGCTTTCTTCTCTTGTTCATTTTTATAGTTTTCCAAAAATCGGTGTTCTGTTAGCCTAAATACGTTTTATTTATTGCTTTCTGGTTTTATGTTTATCATTATGAGTAAAAAATATCATAAATATAAACTTTTTTGAATAAACAAGCCGGCTTGATGTGTCACGAGCTGCCCCAAGCTTTTGACTAGCCGAGCTCGAGCCCAAAATTTGAGCTCGTTAATTTAAACGAGCCGGCGTGACGTATTGGCTCAACTTTGCTTGATTTTTATACGAGCTAAGCCCAACGCGACCTTGACTCGTTCACAAGCTTATTGTATACAAATGGAGATAACCATACCAATGGTATGTTGGTTTAGTTCAACCATATTGCACAAGTAATCCAACTGGGGTAGCCTTGTAAACAAGACGAGTAGGTGGGGCTCGACTGGTTTGTTTATCTTAATGAGTTAAAATGTTGAGACTGAACAATCAAACTCAATTCTTAAAAGTTTGATTCAACTCGCTTACTTTTATAGTTTTAAATTTATATATACGCCCGATCCTATCCAGGCACGGTGTGAGGTTGGTGAAACCTAATAGCGCTATCAACTAATAACCCGTTTGCCAGGCCCCGCCGTCTAATCGGTATAGAAAGTGGGGACTTCATGATAGAGTTGCGTTTAATACACTTGTTGCATCTAATATAAATAGTAATTAACCGTATTCCAAACCAGGAATAGGAAGCAATCCCAACCCTGGGAAAGTGTCGTTTTTTCCGTTTCCCAACCATCGGGAACGCATGCTTTTGGTAAAGTGTGTGAATTCACCTTGGTTTGCTCAGCAGATAGTTTACTTGTTCTAAAGTTTGGTCAACCACTTCCTATCATGGTTACCAAGTTATAATTAGGTTCGTATTCAAGTAACATCACGTATACACGTTTTTAACATGTAGCACACAAGTTTTCATGTTTCACATACATGCACTTACGAATCCACAACAGTCTAATAGATGAACAGTAGCACAGACAGTTCAGTATATATATATACATATATAGCCCATTAGTGTGCGGCCCATTAATTCGTAGCCTAATAGTAAGTGTGTGGTCTAATACATAATAAGTGTATGGTTGTGTATGTACGGTCTACTATATTAATCAGTCCAACAAGGAGTGTGTGGTCTAGTAACTTATCTGGTCCAAAACCTGAGGGTGTGGCCCAATTAACTTATTGTCACACCCTTTTCACAGGCGGAAGCACGAGGTGTGATCATGAAAGGTTCTCATTGCATACGATAAGTAAACATACTACATGATATAAAACAAACTCCATTTTGCCATTCAAAGTTTAATCATCCAAAATACAATTTAAGTTTAGAGTTTACATCTTAACAAAAGATAATTGTTTGAAAGTTTACAACGTCATTTTAAATTAAATATCAAAGTTTTGTTTCCTATATCACCGCAAGGAGACGAGATATAACAAACAAATCTATCAAAAGGTGGCAATGAACATAACACTACATCTTGAACAAAAGAGGCCGCGAGCATTTCCACTAATTTCCTGAAATACATGTCTGTTTAAAAATCGTCAACAAAAGTTGGTGTGAATTCATGCAGTTTGTATAAAATTTAAGATTTGTAATTGTATAAAACATGGTATGTAATTGTAAAATGTAAGTTTGTGAGTTGTAATGAAAGGGAACCGAGATCACTAATGTTTTGCAAGGACATTAACATGTGTGACGACATAGGAAGCATCCAAACCTAGCTGATTTTTAACGTCGATTACCCTTCGACTGTGACCCAAAGCACTCTATGGCAATGTGTGGCCAAGAGAGTGAGGCTGCCCGGACCTGCTAGATCTAACCCTTGCTCTTTCGGTCTAACTTAGATTAATGGTGCTTACGTATACCCTATTCGTGACATGATCTATGTATGATTCCTTTGTTTTAAACATACCATTGTACATGTATTTTCCCCAAAGTTTAGAAAACAATAGAAATGTTTAAAAGTGGGGACATGAAATCATGGGTTTGCGTCTTGAGCGTCTAACTTCACCGGTGGTCCTCTTGGTAGATGACGTAACCTATAAACGTTCTACGTACGTTAATCACCTAAACTTGTAATCATTTAAGTACAAGTTACCATTTTGTTCTATGTATTCGTTGTGTTTTACATGTATATGTTCTTGAATTATTAATATATATTTCACCATATATTTGGTGTTGTATTTGTTATGTGTAATTATATATTTTATTCACAAAAATATATTTGGGTTTGAGAAGTTCTAAAGAGATATATGTTAAGAATAATATATTTTTAACTCGTCCGAATATATGATACTTATATTATTTTTCTAAATACATATAAGTAATTTAACAAATAATATTTCTAATATTATTTTTGTATAAGTATACTTAGGAAAGTATACTTGTATTTAAGTGTAAATACTTATGTATTTTACATTATTTTCCAAAAATCAATTCTTTTGATTTTTAATAATTTCCGGAATTATATTTCTTAAAAGTAATATATTTTTAAGGTTTAATTGTTATATATATATATATATATATATATATATATATATACATATACTCTTCACTTGTCTGTTTTTGTATAATCTTCATTATTTGTAGTGATTATTTATATAGGACGAGGATCATTACAGCACACTAATTATTGCGAGAACAAAAAGAACAACTCTAAATCACTAGATTTTATGATTTAAAGTTCATATTTTTTTAATTTTATATTTCCTACATTCGTATGTATATTATATATGCATGGAAAACCTTATATTTTTACTTATACTTAGCCTACATACATGTAGGTAATTTAACCTACACAGAATGCACATATATGTAGGTTATATGAAAAAAAAAATTCATATTTTGTTTTGAATTCTAGCGTGAGAAACAATAAATCTTCCATTTGTAACATTTTCTTTACTTTTTAGGTTTTTAGGATTGAAAAAATGGGTGATTCATTTTGTTCCGCGTGTTCTCGCAATATTTAGTGTTCTGCATAGAAGCTTCCCCTATTTATATATAAGTCCATAAATATATATAATTGTCCAATAATGTCCAAATATTGTCCAAGTCCATGTATTTGTGAAGTATATATTTTTATTAATATATATATATATATATATATATATATATATATATATATATATATATTTGTCCATATACCCTTTCATGGGTAAATTGTTGTATACATATATTCTTAAGTACTTCTTATGTATTTTTATGTGTATTTTGGTAGTTATACTCCTTTGGAGTATTTAGTGTATTATCAAGTTCCTAACATACACTAATACATATAATACACATAATATACACTTAGCACATAATTTTTGTGACCACTAAATATATATATATTTTTCCTAAAATATACATACTTATAACTGATTTTATCCTTGAAGAAAACCTTATTTTCTTGGCTTGTATTTTAGTATAAAAATTAGGAAACCTTGGAAAAAAATTTTAGGACAATTTTTGTAAAGAAAGTTTCACCAAAACTTATATTTTTCTAAGTGTCAAAATTTTATAATTTTTTTTACATATTTTCACCTAAAAATGGAGGTTTCCCATGTTTTTAAAACATGTGTTTATTTTCTTTAAATCATCAAGATTCAAGATTCAAAAATTTAACAAGCAAAAATCACTAAAATCATCATGTTTATTTATGTGATGAACTTGAATATTCTTAAAAATACGTAGTCTTTTAAATCCATGCTTTACATACTTAGATCTTTTTAAATCAAAGCTTCTTGTTAAATTTTCTTGAACTTTAATGAAACTTTATTTCATAAACTTAACCATCCACTTGTTTAGTGGTTTCAAGATCATGAAAAACTTTCTTTAAAACGATTTTCATACTTACTTTAAAGATCTTTCAAGTTCATCTTAAAGTTTCATCATGGATCTTTCAAGACCCATGCTTAAACTTGTTAGATCTAAGCTTCTAACAAGCTTACACATGATGGATCTAACTAAAAACACAAGATCAACATCAACAACTTCACAACATACATCAAACAACACTAATATTACTTGTTTTCACTTAGATTATGTTAGATCTTCATGTCTTCATTTTTTAAAGTTTATTTTCTTAGATGGTGTAACTTGTACATAACATTAACATGAAGTAAAAGTGAGTGTATGAGGTTTACTGCTAGCTCTTGTGGCTAGGGAAGTGGCAAAGAACAAGACGAAGATGAAAATGATGCAAACAAGGTGGTTAAAAGCTCCAAGTGATGGTCCTTCAACTTCCTTTACTTGAAACCTTCTTAGAACATCTTCATACACCTTTGTATAACCTTGGATCTTCTTGAAAGTGAAATAAAAATAAGGATGTATGTGTGTGTTCTTGAGGCCGAGAGTAGAAGGCGAGAAGGAGAGGAAAAGATGAGAATTTTGAATGAGTAAGTGATAAGGTTTATCACTCTTAGGTCATTCTTATAATCATCCAACAACTCATTAACCTTAGGGTCATATGTCTAAACATCTTTGACCAAACAATGGTTTGGTCAATGGAGAACGATGTGGGGCCACTTAAGGGGCCGACCTAAGCGGGGGGGGGGGGTATTGTGCATGTTTTTGGAAGTTTAGGGGCTAGAAGGTAAGTTAGAGGGGGAGCGTGAAAGAGTGACGTTATTCGACACATGGCATACACTTTTTATTATTATTTTTATTACAAAATTATATAGAAACTCTTCAATTTAAATACAAAACATTAAAAGAAATAATATAAATTAGAAAGATTATATAAAGTTTAAATTAAAATTACATAAACTTCAAATTGAAAATACTTAAACCTATTTTTTACATAAACCTTTAATCATCGTCTTCATCTTCGTCAGGGTCGTTTCTTGGAATGCTCCAAACGTATTTAATCAAATCTGCTCGAAGATTGTGATGTGTTAGATTGTCATAAATTTCTTTTAAGTTTGCTTCTTTCACTTTATTAGTTATTTCTGTGGTATTTGGTTGAGTCTCCTCCTCGTGGTACTCGCAACTTGCACGTCCGTCATCCTCCAAAAGTATGTTATGTAAAATAACGCACACGTACATAATATTTCGAATTCCAGGTTTTTCCATAGTCCTACACAACATCTTCAAAATGTGTCATCTTTTCTGCAAAACACCAAACGTTCGACGACTTTTCGCGTCACGCAGTTGGGCAGTTTTCCCATTCCCATTCCATACAATCTAAACTACCGATCATCCCAGAGAAACTATGTCCCTCTTCATGAGCCTCCAAAAGTTGTAGTATGTCACCAAATGTAAGGTTTCTCAAATAATTTTTAAATACGGTTCTACGATATACTCACAAAAATAATGGAGGCTTCCCTCGTGGTACGTTCTGACATTTTTATATACTCATCCATAATGTAGGAAGTTGTCCCATAAGCCAACTGTCTAAGCATGGCCGTGACTTTTTTGCAACGTGCTAAATCTTAGACAACTACACAGATCCTTTCTTTATCGAAAAAATCATATTTACTTGATAAATCGTTTGATATTATAAGAAATAATTGACGAATCATACAAAATCAATGACTAAAAGTACTATCATCATAAGTCGGGTTAGGTGAAAAATAACCACTTACCAATAAATTATGTGCGGTGATTCAGATGCGTACTATGTATTTCGCTCTCTTGGGTTCTAAGGAGCACTATTCATCTTCCATTATAGGTTCATCCACCTTTTGAACCGCTATAATTATGAGTGTTGGTCCCTCGTTATCTGATGAGAGTAAAAGATAGTTCTCAAGCTCAAAAGACGACGAAAAAAGAAGAACATGAGGAGCTTGATGTCACGGCCCCCGACCCGGTTTTTACCCGTTTCAGGATCCGCGGGACAAAAATTCTGCGGTATTCTATTTATTGTGAGTTTAGCATTAGAAAAATTTATTCACAGGATCGGCTAAGTTAAAACTTTTCCCGATTATTTTTATTTCACAATTCGGGATAAAACCCCGGTAATTTACAATAACAAGATTTTATTCATAAAACATAATTCTTTATTTTATATTGAGCCACTATCTTAAGCTTGAAATGCTTCCCCTGCATTTTTCCTGAATTACAGCAGATCACCTGAAATATGTTTGAAAAAGATTTTGTCAGCGGGGAAATACTGAGTGAATTATTCTAGTTACTGGAAAATGACACATTTATTATAATTCATAGTGGTAAGATCTTTTACAATGTTTCTGACATCATCCAACTACCCACAGTACTTTACCACTCGACCCATTGGCCCATACGTCCAATGGTGTCTGTGATTATGGTCATATCACCCAATGGCTGCCCCAATGGTGACGATTATCAAGTAATGTGCACAATACCCCACATACCGGCTGTAATTTGGTGAATACATAAACTTAATCACTGTAAGTTATAATTCTGAAAATGATTTGGAGTATTGTAAACAGTCACAAACTGTGAGAAAAGAATTTATAAAAAGAGAATAACTCACATTGCAGGTTTAGTATTGACAGAATATGATTTTGGCCCTGTTAACCTAATTTCAACAATAATGCACACAAAACAGGGTTAGTGATCAATACAGCAGTTACGATAACTTTGCGAGATCAAATTCTCACAATGAATGACCAAGTGCAATACTTCAACTCATTTATCAAAATGACAAACGACAAAGTATAGTACTTCAACTCATTTATCGAATTATCGACAAACGACAAAGTACAATGCTTCAACTCATTTATCGAATTATCGACAAACGACAAAGCATAACCCAATGTGGGCGGCACTTAGACATTCTTTGGATATATTGATCCCGGAAACTAAATCGTAATAGCGATCGAGTAATTACCCTATTCTGCGGCAGCACCTCGATACTAGTGTGTGTTTAATTGTGATATAATCGATCTAATTTGGTGTACAGAACGATTTGGATTGAAAAGTTAACATCAACAGTCGACTGCCAAGGTCGGCTATTTATAGTGCAAAATTCGTCTTGCTTACGGACCGTATGACCCAACCCTTACGGTCCGTAAAGGGTCTGGTTTGCTTACGGTCCGTAAGGACTAACCCTTACGGTCCGTAAGGGGTGCGTTTAGGCCTGTAGACTAGCCTTCTCAGTAGCCTAGCTTTGATGAATCATTCAATTTCGAATTTCAGTAATTTACAACGCGACTTTTAAGATAAATATCAAATAGGGTTTAGCCCCCTAAGTTTTAGGGGCCCTGATCCTGATTCCGATTATTCCGGAAATTTCAGGGTTAGTGCCAAATCACTTGGGGGTCTCAATTAGGGTGTTCTTATTGACTAATTATTATTTTAATTATGAATTTTAATGAGAGTTGTTACATCCTCCCCACCTTAGGAAAAATCTCGTCCTCGAGATTTACTGAAACAGATGAGGATACTTGCGCTTCATTTCTGACTCTAATTCCCAAGTGTATTCTGGTCCTCTCTTGGAATTCCATTTGACTTTTACCAGTACAAGTCGTTTGTGTTTGAGGAATTTGACTTTCCGGTCTTCTATTTGTAAAGGTTTTTCTATGAATTTCAGTTTCTCATTTACCTCGATGTCTTGAAGAGGTACTACCAGAGATTCATCTGATAAACATTTCTTAAGGTTGGATACATGAAATACATCATGTACTCCAGCTAGTTCTTCTGGTAGCTGTAAGCGATAAGCAACTGGTCCGATTCGTTGAATCACTGGAAATGGTCCAACATATCGGGGACTTAGTTTTCCTTTCTTACCGAATCTTACAACTCCTTTCCAAGGAGATACTTTCAGTAGTACTTTGTCTCCTATTTGGAATTCAAGTGGTTTGCGACGATTGTCTGCATAGCTCTTCTGGCGATCTCTTGCTGTTTTCAATCTTTCTTTAATTTGAGTTATCTTGTCTGTGGTTTCTTGCACAATTTCTGGACCTGATAATTGACTTTCTCCTATTTCTGCCCAACATACGGGTGTTCTGCACTTGCGTCCATACAGTGCCTCGAATGGAGCGGCTTCAATACTTGAATGATAACTATTGTTATAGGAGAATTCAATTAATGGTAAATGGTTATCCCAATTACCTCCAAAGTCAATTACACATGCTCGGAGCATGTCTTCCAGAGTTTGGATCGTCCTTTCACTTTGTCCGTCTGTTTGTGGATGATATGCGGTACTTAGATTGAGTCGGGTTCCCATTGATTCTTGAAAACTTGTCCAAAATCAGGAAGTGAAACGACTATCTCGATCCGATACAATGGAGAGCGGGACTCCATGTAAGGATACTATTTCATCCACATACAGCTTGGCTAATCTTTCCATGCTAAAAGTTTCCTTTATTGGTAGCAAATGAGCTGATTTGGTTAATCGGTCCACAATTACCCAAATTGCATCATTGCCTTTTCTGGTTTTGGGTAACTTAGTAACAAAGTCCATTGTTATGAGTTCCCATTTCCATACAGGCATTTCTAACTGTTGTAATAGACCTGAGGGTTTCTGGTGTTCGGCTTTAACTTGTGAACAGGTTAAACACTTAGATACATATTCAGCTATATCCTTTTTCATTCCTATCCACCAAAAATTCTTTCTTAAATCTTGGTACATCTTATTGTTTCCTGGGTGTACAGTATACCTAGATTTATGGGCTTCTTCTAAAATTTTCGATCTTAAATTTCCTTGTTTAGGTACCCAAATTCTGCTTTTGTGGAATTTCCAAATTCCATCATTTCCTTGTTCCAATTCTTTTAGATAACCTTTCATTCCTTCGGCATCGTCCTTGATTGCTGTTTTCTGGATTTCCTTCACTTGATCCCTTAAATCTACTTGTAGATTTATTCTAAGAGCACGGACTCGCCTTTGTTTTTCATGATACTTACGACTTAAGGCATCTGCTACTATGTTGGCCTTTCCTTCGTGATATTGAATATCACAGTCGTAATCACTCAAGACTTCCATCCATCTTCTTTGCCTCATGTTCAACTATTTTTGCCCGAATATATACCTTAAACTCTTATGATCTGTATAAACAGTAAACTTACTTCCATACAGATAATGTCTCCAAACCTTAAGGGCAAAAACTATAGCTCCTAATTCTAAATCATGAGTTGTATAGTTTTCTTCATGCTTTTTCAATTGTCTGGAGGCATATGCAATTACCTTCTTGCGTTGCATCAACACACATCCGTATCCCAGTTTTGAAGCATCGCAATATACTTCAAAATCTTCTGTTCCTTCTGGTAAGGCTAAGATTGGCGCATTGGTTAATTTCTGCTTTAAGATTCTAAAGGCTTCTTCTTGCTTTGGTCCCCACTCAAACTTAGTGGCTTTACAGGTTAGCTTAGTTAATGGTACAGCTATCTTGGAAAAATCCTTAATAAACCGTCTATAATAACCGGCTAAACCTATAAAACTTCTAATTTCCATTGCAGTTTGTGGAACTTTCCAGTTGGTAATGGCTTCGATCTTAGCGGGATCTACGTGAATACCTTCATGATTCACCATGTGGCCTAAGAATTGCACTTCTTGTAGCCAAAATTCACACTTTGAAAATTTAGCGTACAGCTTTTCTTAACAAAGTTAAGAGTGCATGCAAATGCTGACAATGCTCGGCTTGACTTTTGGAATAAATGAGTATATCGTCAATAAATACGATTACAAATTTATCCAAATATGGTTTACAAATTCGGTTCATCATGTCCATGAATGCAGCTGGGGCATTTGTTAATCCGAAGGGCATGACTGTAAACTCATAATGACCATACCTAGTTCTGAAAGCAGTTTTAGGTATGTCTTCCTCTTGAACTTTCAATTGATGGTATCCGGATCTTAAGTCGATTTTAGAGAAATACCTAGCTCCTTGTAATTGATCGAAAAGATCATCAATCCTAGGTAATGGGTATCGATTTTTAATTGTAACCTTATTCAATTCTCTATAATCAATACACATTCTCATTGATCCATCTTTCTTTTTCACAAACAACACTGGTGCACCCCAAGGGGATGAACTAGGTTGTATAAATCCTTTGCTTAGTAATTCATCTAATTGTTTCTTTAATTCTAGCATTTCGGTAGGAGCTAATCGATAAGGTGCTTTGGCTATCGGTGTAGTTCCTGGAATTAGATGAATTCTAAATTCTACTTCTCTATCTGGTGGTAGCCCAGGTAACTCTTCTGGGAATACATCTGGGTATTCTGAGACTACAGGAATTTCCTTGAGTTCCTTGTCTTTAGTACAAATGATTACTGAAATCATATATACTATTCCTCGTTTTCGTTCATAGTTAGCAACTTTCATTACTGATATGAACTTTAATGGCTTCCGAGGTTTATCTCCTGAAATCTTAATTACCTGTCCATTAGGTGCTCGAATTTCTATAGAGTTCCTATCACAAATGATTTGAGCATGGTTGGCTATTAACCAATCCATTCCTAATACGACATCAAACTCAGCTAATTTCATAGGCAATAGGTTTGCAACAAATTTATGACCTGAAAGTTCTATTTCTACTTTTTGCAAAACCTGATTAATTTCTACGGAATTCCCATCTGCAGTTTCGACTGTAAAGATCTGCCTAATTGTAGTTAATGGTAACTTAAGAGCTTGACAGAATGAAGTATTTATAAAATTTTGGTTTGCACCAGAGTCAAATAATACTTTTGCATAGACGTTGTGAACTAAAAACGTACCGGCTATCACATCCGGAATGAACTCGGCTTCTTGAGTAGTTAGCTGGAATGCTCTCACATTCTTCTTAACAGCTCCTTCAACTGGTTTGCCCTTGTTATCATTGATTTTGTTCAGTTTAGGACATTCGGTTTTGTAATGTCCTGTTTCTCCACAGTGAAAACAGGTTACAGTTTTCTTCTTACAGTTTTCTTCACTATGTGTCACACCCCGACCTCCACGTGTCACCGGTGGGCCCGGTGTGGGGTACCGTGACGTGGTTGGCATCGTCATAGACAAACAACACAATATAATAATGCACAGCGGAAGCAGAAATAGATACATTTCAACTTTAATGAAAATGTAATAATAAACATTATAAGTAGTTGAAACGGATCCACAGGCGGATCAAATAAAAATAAGATAAAATTGTTCAACAGATATTTTGTCGTCCGAGCTTGCGAGACTATAGTGGACGCTCTTAGGAAACAGCCAGCCTAGTTCGTATAGTACCTGCACTTAACCTTTTGAGAAAATACGTCAGTTTACACTGGTAAATACAAATCAACCGACCCATTTTGAAAATGATTGAAAATTGATTTAAATGCACAAGGCATAAATATTTTATTAACTTGGGATAATTATGCAATATAAACTTGTGAACGAATTACATGTTACTCGTACATTTGGTGGCCCGGGATCTGCTGTCCGGGCTAAAGATTAAATGACACACCACATTAAAGAGTTATACACGCCGGGTGTACGCCTACACCCCGTGCTCTGGTCGTGGCCATCTCGTAAGATAATGCCAAGGATATCCGGGACACGGTCAATAACCCCCCAAAGCCTAAAGTAAGAACAAGACTGTTTAAACGAGTCGCACAAACTATTCAAGACTGTACACCCATAGGGTGCAGGATTTGTACGCTCGATCAAGCGGTATTTTAAATACCGTACCCCAAGCCCGTATAGGGAAAATAAGTCAAAATGTATTTACCTGAGCAAGTATGAGTCACAATCGGTAAGTGTAGGTAGCTTTTACTGGGCCTCCTAATCTGGAACAAAGGTTTATAATAACCTATTAGATTCCTAACGGGTCTTTTATTTAAGCCTAAGCTTTGACCGGTTAGTTTAAGGACGATACGGTACAAGCGCACGATTAAGCGAAAGACCGGATAGATCTGAGTTCAAATATTTATACTTACTGTTATTATATGAAAATATACTAATTACATCAGTAGGTATAAGTCTTATATGTTAAAAATAGGTATAACGCTTACTATGCGTTAAAAATGCTAAAAATGCGATTTAACGCCGTTTCCGGGTTTTCAAAGGAAATCTGAGATTTTTATATTTCCAGAATGCTTAAAATACTTTATTTAACAAATAAAATTAGTAGAAAAAGGTTTCGGGTCAAAAGAATGTATAAAACTCATTTTATGGCTTAAACGGTCAAAACCGGCATAAACCGAATCGACTAAGCGATCTAAGATACGATCAGCCAAAAATTAAATAAAAATCATCAAAAATCCCAAAATATTATATAACATCAGTGGGTAAAAAGTTTTGTATCAAAACGTGGCCTGAAATGGGTTATATGCGAAATGCGCCGATTATGTAACTTTAAGATATAGTTTTACGCTATCGGCCATAACTCAAATTCTGGACCACCAACTGGTCTCAAATTTTCGGTGCAAGTTTATATATTAGAAATAAAGATTTCTACTCTTTCACTTTTCCAAAAATCACGTTTTATATCAAAAAGGGCAAAATAGTCAACTTTAAGCATAAATCGGAAACATGCAAATGAATCGGCTAGGCATAGACTCAAGCAACAAAAATTCCAGAGAGTTTTACCAAAATAAAAATGGTTCAAAATACACTCCAATACAGATCTCAAACATGCATGCACGGATCCGAATCGATAGTCTACGAAATAGTCGTTTTACAAGACTTTCGGTTCCGATTCGTATTTATACTAAAGATTGTCGAGTTGATGATGATAAAACACGTTCTTATATCCATTATAAGTTATTTTTGATGATCAAACGGATTGCAAGTCATCTACATTACGATTTAAGCTTATTTTTGCAAAAACAACTTCTGTTGACTTGTTAGAAACAAGTTTGACTCGACAATTAGCATGCATAAAGTGGGAATCAGAGAATACCCTTTTGAGGGTTTGTTTCCCACATAAACACCAACATATTAGTGGTTTCAATTTGAGAAATGACTGAGTAAAACTCGTTTAATTGAAAAGTCAAAATACAAGAACAACGGTTTGACTTTTACTAATAATCAAAGCATGAACGAATTAAAGACTGATATAGAAGCTTACAAAGGTCCTAATGAAGCTTAGTTAACACTAGGAGGTGGCCTTGTCGTTCAGAATTGCTCCAGAAGTGCTTGAGAGCTTTTGCAAGTTTTGGGTGTTCTTGATCACAATGCAAGTGCCAAAGAAATGAGCTTTTTGATCCATTTATGGAGGAATTCAGATGTGTAGCAAGCTTCTCAGTAGCCTAGGCATGCAAGGGATTTAATTGGAGCATTTTGGAGGTGGTAGCAGCTGTCTCCAACTCAAATTTCGGACCCAAATAACTGATTTCGCGAAACTGAGTTACTGGGCAACCTTTACGGACCGTAAGGTCCTTCCCATACGGTCCGCAAGGACCTGGTCAGAACCAACAACTTTCATCTGTTGGCAGAAATGGCCCCTGACCTTCGTATGCGATGTTTTGATGCTTATCTTGACCCGTAAACCCCCAAACTTGGTTTTAAGAACCTTGGGACATTTACCAATATGATAATGTCCTCGGATAACTTTGCGCTCAACCGAAAAGCCATGAAATTCGACGTTGACGCTTTTAGTCCCCCAAGTACGGTTTTGGCCATAACTTTCTCATACGTTGACGAAACTTCACGAAATTTTAACCAAATATTCTAGTGAGTATATTTTAGCATTACAATGCTTCGGGTCTGCCAAAAGTTCACTCAGAGGTATAAATTCAACATGTTGACACTTTTGGCCCCTATAGTTTGTAATTCCTCACTTTTGTGCAATTTCCGCGTCGTATGATCCATGAACCATCTGTTTAAGGTTATAAACATTATGTAGGGTTATCATAGAGTCTAATTATCCATTGTTGACACTTTGGACCCTTACGTTCCATAGTTTTCACTGTTTGTCACTTTTAGTCCCTCTAAAGTATACTTTTACATACCGGAACCTTATGACACGTGTCAATACATTATTGGACGAAATTTTTCGAGGTGTTACATCCTCACCCCCTTAAAAGAAATCTCGTCCCCGAGATTTACTGAAACAAATGGGGATAGTTCTCTTTCATCGTGGATTCCACTTCCCACGTGTATTCGGGACCTCTACGGGCATCCCATTTGACCTTAACAATAGGCACGTGCTTCCTTCGAAGCTTCTTCACCTGTCGATCCTCAATCGACAAAGGTTTTTCAACGAATTTCAAACTTTCGTCTATGTGTATATCTGTATGCGGTATAACCAGTGATTCGTCAGCGAAACACTTCTTTAAATTACAGATGTGGAACACATTATGAATAGCGCTAAGCTCTTCAGGAAAGTTTAACTTATAAGCAACTGCCCCGACACGTTCGATGATCTCGAAAGGTCCTATGTATCTCGGGCTTAGCTTGCCTTTCTTACCAAATCTCATCACACCCTTCCAGGGCGATACCTTAAGCAATACCTTATCACCTACATCAAAGTGAAAATCTTTGCGCTTAGGATCCGCATAACTTTTCTGCCTGTCCCTGGCAGCTTTCAAATGATCGCGAATCTGCACGATCTTGTCCGTCGTTTCAAAAACGATATCTGGTCCTGACAGCTGGACATCTCCAACTTCTGCCCAACAAATGGGCGATCTACACTTTCTACCGTATAGGGCCTCAAAAGGCGCAGCTTTTATGCCGGAATGGTAGCTATTGTTGTAGGAGAATTCAATCAGTGGTAGGTTCTTATCCCAACTACCACCCAAGTCGATCGCACATGCACGAAGCATGTCTTCCAAAGTTTGAATAGTACGCTCACTCTGACCATCAGTCTGAGGATGATAAGCCGTACTAAAATTCAAACGAGTGCCCAACGATTGTTGGAAACTCTTCCAAAAATGCGACGTATACCTCGTATCTCTATCAGAGATAATAGATATAGGTATACCATGCAACGCTACAATCTTATCGACGTATAATTGAGCTAACATATCTGAGCTATACGTCTCCTTGATGGGTAGAAAATGAGCTGACTTAGTCAGTCTATCTACTATGACCCATATGGTATCATTTCCCTTTTTCGTCTTTGGCAACTTGGTGATAAAATCCATTGTCACCATTTCCCATTTCCACTTGGGAATTTCGGGTTGTTGAAGCAAACCCGACGGCTTCTGATGCTCAGCTTTGACTTGCGCACAAGTCAAGCATTTAGCTACATGCTCAGCTACTGACTTTTTCAAGCCAATCCACCAGTAGTTTGACTTCAGATCCTGGTACATCTTATCAGCTCCAGGATGAACGGAATATTTAGAGCTGTGGGCTTCCTGGAGGATAACATCCCGAAGTCCTCCATATATCGGAAACCATATTCGTCCGTTTAGTCGTAGCATTCCATCTTTGTCGTAGGATAACTGCTCCTCAGTTACTCCTAACTTTTCTGCACGATAGTTAGCTTCCAGCACAGCTTCCTTCTGTGCAGCTAACACCCTTTCATTCAAATTATTCCTTATCTCAATACGCTTGGCATTGATTCTGATCGGTTTTACCCTTTCTTTCCTGCTTAAGGCGTCGGCAACTACATTAGCCTTGCCTGGATGGTATCTTATCTCACAGTCATAATCATTTAGAGTTTCCATCCATCGCCTCTGACGCATGTTCAATTCTTTCTGATTGAACAGATGCTGAAGACTCTTGTGATCCGAATAAATTATACACTTGGTTCCATACAAGTAATGTCTCCATAGCTTCAAAGCAAATACAACCGCACCCAGTTCCAAATCATGGGTGGTGTAGTTCTTCTCATGCACCTTGAGCTGTCGAGAAGCGTAGGCAATTACTTTGCCTTTCTGCATGAGTACACAGCCCATGCCAGTATGTGACGCATCACAGTACACTACGAATTCTTCTATGCCGTCGGGCAATGTCAATACTGGCGCATTGCTCAACTTCTTCTTCAAAATGTCGAAGGATTCCTGCTGCTTAGGGCCCCAATCAAAATTAATCTTCTTACGAGTCAGCGAAGTTAGGGGCGCAACAATTCTTGAAAAGTTCTCGATGAAACGCCTATAGTATCCTGCCAAACCGAGGAAACTGCGAATCTCAGTAGGAGTCTTCGGCTCCTGCCAATTCATGACTGCTTCTACTTTAGCGGGATCTACTTGGATACCACGCTCGCTTACTACATGTCCAAGGAACTGGACTTCTCGAAGCCAAAATTCACACTTCGAGAATTTGGCATAAAGTTTCTCCTGATGCAAAAGTTTGAGAATACAACGAAGGTGTTTCTCATGGTCAGCTTGGCTCTTCGAGTAGATAAGGATGTCATCAATAAAGACGATGATGAATTTATCTAGATAGGGCTTGCAGACATGATTCATGAGATCCATGAATGCGGCTGGTGCGTTAGTGAGCCCAAACGGCATCACTAGGAACTCGTAATGTCCATATCGAGTCCTAAACGCTGTCTTGTGCACATCTTCTTCTTTGACTTTTAGCTGATGATAACCTGACCTCAGGTCGATCTTTGAGAAGTAGCTTGCTCCTTGCAACTGATCGAACAGATCGTCGATCCTGGGTAACGGATACCTATTCTTGATAGTGACCTTATTAAGCTCACGGTAATCGATGCACAGACGCATCGATCCATCCTTCTTTTTAACGAACAAGATTGGCGCTCCCCAAGGCGATGAGCTAGGTCTAATAAAACCTTTAGCTAACAGATCATCCAACTGCGTCCTCAACTCCTTCATCTCCGTTGGTGCCAATCTATATGGTGCTCTTGCTACAGGCACAGCGCCTGGAATGATGTCTATCTGAAACTCCACTTGCCTATCCGGTGGCAAACCGGGTAGTTCTTCAGGAAATACTTCAGGATATTCCGAAATAACAGGGATATCCTCAATCTTCGGCTTTGGTTCATCAATGGTAACTTGTGCCATATAAATGACACATCCCTTCTGCATGCATCTGGATTCCTTGAGCATGGACACTTGCTCCGGCAATCCATGCTGGGTATCTCCTTGGATAGTAAGTGACTCACCAGATGGAGTCTTCACTATCACTTGCTTTAAGGGAAGCAAGGATAACGGGAAGAAATGATTCCTAATGGATATAACGCATCCATCTAGAACAGTCGAGGCGGTTTCTATGGTTCCATCGGCTAATTCCACCTCATATTTCACACTTAAGGTTTTAACAGGAAGGTTTAGCAACTTACAAAACTTATCATCTACAAACGACTTATCAGCTCCCGAATCAAACAAGACTCTAGCAAAAACATCATTTACAAGAAACGTACCTGTAATGACGTTGTCATCAAGAACTGCTTCTTTGGCGTCCATTCTGAAGACTCTCGCATTAGTCTTCTTTCCTTCATCAGCCTTCTTCGCATTCTTTGGGCAATTTGGCCGAATGTGCCCTTTCTCGTTGCAACCAAAACAAGTTGCATCCTTAAGCTTCTTGCAATCTAAGGCTTTATGATCCGTGGACTTGCAGATTCCACATCGCCTTTCTTGAGACTGGGATTTCGCTTCCAAACGACACTTCCCAAAATGGTGTCTCTTGCAGGTCTTACATCTGGGTCTCTCACCCGATGGATGATCTCCTTTCTTAGATCCCGACCCTTTCCTATGGTGAGGTGTCATCCTCACGTTTCCTTTTGTTTTCCTCTGAGCTCTTCATAGCTCTCAATCTGACCACATCTTGAGTGAGGGAGAGGGATAGATCAGCTACGGATCTAAATGTCGTAGGCCTTGAAGCCTTGACGCTTGCCTTTATCTCCGGTGCCAGACCCCCAATAAATCGAGCAATCCTTCGCGGCTCCGGGGTCACCAGATAAGGCACTAATCGGGATAAGGTGTTGAATGTAGTGAGATACGCCTGACAATTGAGGTTCTTCATTACCAGAGTCACAAAATCCGACTCAATCCTTTCGACCTCATGCTGCGGGCAGAAATTCTCTTTGATCAGTGCTACAAACTGATCCCATGTCATGCTATACAGAGCGGCCTTACCGGCAGCTTGTAGAAGTGATTTCCACCATGCTAACGCATCTCCCTTGAACGACTGGGACACGTACTTCACGACGTCCCTATCAGCACACCCGCTGATATCTACCACAGTATCCATCTCATCCAGCCATGTCATGCAGTCAACTGCTCCTTTTTCCCCAGTAAAATCTCTTGGTTTGCAAGACACGAAATATTTGTACGTACAGGACTTGTTGTGCGTATCCTGCTTCAGCTTGACTTCTTTCTTAGGAATACTGCTGTGGTTGGAGGAGTGATTATCCTCCTCATCCTTTTTTGGCTCACTCTTTTTAGAAAGCGGCCTACTATGAGCCCCTGAATGAGTCTTAGGCTTGACGTGCGATATGGTTCGGGTTCTGCTCCGAGTCTCGCTAGATTCTCTGAATTGCCTTTCCATAGCTTTGGCAACAGCATTATCTATTAGCTTTGGCAACAGCATTATCTATTAGTCCTTGTATTATCTGGGTGTTCCCCAGTATGACTGTTGGTTTCTTCCGATTTTGCCATGTAGCTTTAAGCTACAGAAAGGTAAGGACAAGGTCTATTTAGAAACCTAACAGTAGTATCATTCTAGACGATTTATTAACCATGGTATTAAGAACCATAATAGTTAATTTAATTAATTTCATTCAGGGCTTTTATTAGCAACTATATTATGGAATGAAATATACATATTGGCACAATAAGCCTAGTCACTTTGGACAACTACTAAATTATAAATTTAGATTTTTATAGGATTAGCATTGTATAATTAAACAAATAATCCTTTACTAGGCAGGGAGTCATAAACCACAACTGCCACTATATGACATAGTCATAACCCGTAGGTATCAAGTCATTAACAGACTTGTATACAGATATAATCTGTAGATAACTTTATTACAAAGGGTGGCTTGTGTGATTTTACAGATCACGCTTAGCCAGGAATGTTAACATGTTTTCAGATGTTAACAGAGATTTGAATCTTTTCAACCAGGTTTTACCATATTGGCCAAGTCTGTTAATAAGACATTCAAGCTAGGTTTTACCTTACTAAGATTCTTATTAAATGGCAAATCAAATAAAAATTGATATTTTCCATTTATTTTAATATTATATTCATGCACATAAATAAAATGAGAAATTCAAATTAACCATTTTAAATTTTAAATAAAGTAACTAGTACATCTTTGCCCTAAACGGGTCTTTAATTCAAATAACATGAATAACATGCCCGCGCAGGGGCTAAACCAATAACAACAACAACAAATAACAGACAAAATAAACCCACGCAGGGGTTAACTGAAATAACATACCCACGCAGGGGTAGGACAAGAGAAATATACCCACGCAGGGGGAATACAGGAATAAATGTCCACGCAGGGACATGAGTAATTGAGATAACAATCAAAGGATTTAATGATCCTTCTTACTCTTACCCTTGAGCAAGTCAAACATCTTCTTGAACATACCACTGTTGTGTCGGCGATCAGCTCGCATCTCATGTTGCAACTCACGTCGCACGTTGTTTATTCCTTGCAGGATTTCTTGGACCTGCGGCGGCGACATCATAGGTGCCGGCGGCGGTGGCTGATACTGCTGTGGCTGAGATGGCTGTGGCTGCTGGTATCCCTGCGGCGGGTATCCAAAAGTGGACTGCCCCGTCGCCCAAGTGCCTCCAAATGGGCCTTCGGGTGGAAGAGTGCTGAAGTTTGAAGCCATCCAGTATGGGTCTCCTGTATAATCATAGCCCTGAGGGAAAACCTGCTCAAACGGGTTGAACTGTGCTGCGCTAGCGTAAGCCGGAATCGGCTCTCCATAGTTCTGCGGCGGCAGAGGCGGGATCGGTGCTGAAGTGACCTCTGAGACGGGATGCGGAGACTCTCCCATCTCGGACTCCTCATGAAGAGGCGAGTAGCGGCTGCTACCAATGTGCGGAGGGGTACCAATGCGAATCCCTCCTCGCGTAGACATACGCGCATTCCTCCTTGGCCTCTGAGGCGGAGGAGGCAAAACTGGTGGTGGTGGTGGCGACGGAGTGATCACGTCGCGCCAGAGGGCCTCAGATGGGTCCTGCTGCAAGGGCGGTTGCTGAAGCTGCTGCTGCTGAGAGTGGTGCTGTGAATGCACAGGAGAACCATGGTAAGACTGGTGCATCGGAGAGTTGTGGTGGCTGGGGGTGTAATACCAATCGTGCTGCCTGAACCTCTCCTCATAGCTGTCAACACCATTGTAGGGTGATCCCCTAAATGGTGACCCATCCGATATCTCAATGGGATGGTTGGGGGTGCCGGACGGTGGCAGTGAAGGGTTCGTGTCTTCGTCGACCTCCATCTCGTGACCACCAGAGAAGTGGTCTTCCGGTCCTAGTGGGTTATGACCCACTGGTTCATCCAAGAAAGCATCAGGGTTATACAATCCCTGATAAACTGGTGCTGGGTAGTGGTGAGGTGACTGATGAAGAGGTATGAAAGATCCATGGGAATCATGGGGCCCAATCTCAGAGTGGGGCCCAAATGATTGGGGTAGGGATGGAGAGGTGCTCAAAGATACCGAGAGCCTGGCTGGCTCGGCAAATGATCTCCAAAGATCATTGGCTGCAGTGTTGTGCGAAGCTGATGGGGCTCGCCTGTGTGAGGGTCCTGCCTCGTGGTCATGTGATGTGGCGAATCCTCCTCGTCCTCGCATACGTGGCGGCATGATGATCCTGTCAAAAATCAATAAGTTGCACAACAAAATATATAAGACAAAGCTAATAATAAATAAAAATAAATTAAACGAAATGTTGAACATTTCCTAAGTTCTTTGTCTAGACTCAAAAATCGAGGAATGTGCAATTGTGTAACTGAGATTAAACACAAAAGACTAGTGTTTAATTCACTCAGCGTTGGCTCTGATACCAACCTGTCACACCCCGACCTCCACGTGTCACCGGTGGGCCCGGTGTGGGGTACCGTGACGTGGTTGGCATCGTCATAGACAAACAACACAATATAATAATGCACAGCGGAAGCAGAAATAGATACATTTCAACTTTAATGAAAGTAGTTGAAACAGATCCACAGGCGGATCAAATAAAAATAAGATAAAATTGTTCAACAGATATTTTGTCGTCCGAGCTTGCGAGACTATAGTGGACGCTCTTAGGAAACAGCCAGCCTAGTTCGTATAGTACCTGCACTTAACCTTTTGGGAAAATACGTCAGTTTACACTGGTAAATACAAATCAACCGACTCATTTTGAAAATGATTGAAAATTGATTTAAATGCACAAGGCATAAATATTTTATTAACTTGGGATAATTATGCAATATAAACTTGTGAACGAATTACATGTTACTCGTACATTTGGTGGCCCGGGATCTGCTGTCCGGGCTAAAGATTAAATGACACACCACATTAAAGAGTTATACACGCCGGGTGTACGCCTACACCCCGTGCTCTGGTCGTGGCCATCTCGTAAGATAATGCCAAGGATATCCGGGACACGGTCAATAACCCCCCATAGCCTAAAGTAAGAACAAGACTGTTTAAATGAGTCGCACAAACTATTCAAGACTGTACACCCATAGGGTGCAGGATTTGTACGCTCGATCAAGCGGTATTTTAAATACCGTACCCCAAGCCCGTATAGGGAAAATAAGTCAAAATGTATTTACCTGAGCAAGTATGAGTCACAATCGGTAAGTGTAGGTAGCTTTTACTGGGCCTTCTAATCTGGAACAAAGGTTTATAATAACCTATTAGATTCCTAACGGGTCTTTTATTTAAGCCTAAGCTTTGACCGGTTAGTTTAAGGACGATACGGTACAAGCGCACGATTAAGCGAAAGACCGGATAGAATGTGATTTAGACCCGACAAGTTTGAATACTTGTATAATATGGGTATACTAAATACATTCTGGATTTTAAGATAAAAATGATAACGTTTGACCCGTTTTGGTCAATTTACGCAAACTAGTTACGTAAACCGAACCGAACGCAAAAAGGGCGTTACGGGTAGCCAAATGAGTCAAGTGCAAGTTCCCTGAGATAATATGCTTTAAATATGATATAATATCAGTAAGTTATGTTCTATTATTGCCCGGAATAGTTTTAAACTCAATTTATGCCTTAGAAGGGCATTTTGGTCATTTAAAAGATTATAAAAGAGTCAAATTAGAAATCTGAGTTTCGGGTCTGGTTTATACAGTAAATATACTTCATTTAACATATTATCATAGTAGGGTATGACCCACATACCAAACTTAACATTTAAAATCAAACTATGCACCGTAGGGGTATTTTAGTAATTTCACAAGGGCTAAAAATGCCAAAACTGGAAATCTAAGTTCAAATATTTATACTTACTGTTATTATATGAAAATATACTAATTACATCAGTAGGTATAAGTCTTATATGTTAAAAATAGGTATAACGCTTACTATGCGTTAAAAATGCTAAAAATGCGATTTAACGCCGTTTCCGGGTTTTCAAAGGAAAGCTGAGATTTTTATATTTCCAGAATGCTTAAAATAATTTATTTAATAAATAAAATCAGTAGAAAAAGGTTTCGGGTCAAAAGAATGTATAAAACTCATTTTATGGCTTAAACAGTCAAAACCGGCATAAACCGAATCGACTAAGCGATCTAAGATACGATCAGCCAAAAATTAAATAAAAATCATCAAAAATCCCAAAATATTATATAACATCAGTGGGTAAAAAGTTTTGTATCAAAACGTGGCCTGAAATGGGTTATATGCGAAATGCGCCGATTATGTAACTTTAAGATATAGTTTTATGCTATCGGCCATAACTCAAATTCTGGACCACCAACTGGTCTCAAATTTTCGGTGCAAGTTTATATATTAGAAATAAAGATTTCTACTCTTTCACTTTTCCAAAAATCACGTTTTATATCAAAAAGGGCAAAATAGTCAACTTTAAGCATAAATCGGAAACATGCAAATGAATCGGCTAAGCATAGACTCAAGCAACAAAAATTCCAGAGAGTTTTACCAAAATAAAAATGGTTCAAAATACACTCCAATACAGATCTCAAACATGTATGCACGGATCCGAATCGATAGTCTACGAAATAGTCGTTTTACAAGACTTTCGGTTCCGATTCGTATTTATACTAAAGATTGTCGAGTTGATGATGATAAAACACATTCTTATATCCATTATAAGTTATTTTTGATGATCAAACGGATTGCATGTCATCTACATTACCATTTAAGCTTATTTTTTCAAAAACAACTTCTGTTGACTTTTTAGAAACAAGTTTGACTCGACAATTAGCATGCATAAAGTGGGAATCAGAGAATACCCTTTTGAGGGTTTGTTTCCCACATAAACACCAACATATTAGTGGTTTCAATTTGAGAAATGACTGAGTAAAACTCGTTTAATTGAAAAGTCAAAATACAAGAACAACGGTTTGACTTTTACTAATAATCAAAGCATGAACGAATTAAAGACTGATATAGAAGCTTACAAAGGTCCTAATGAAGCTTAGTTAACACTAGGAGGTGGCCTTGTCGTTCAGAATTGCTCCAGAAGTGCTTGAGAGCTTTTGCAAGTTTTGGGTGTTCTTGATTACAATGCAAGTGCCAAAGAAATGAGCTTTTTGATCCATTTATGGAGGAATTCAGATGTGTAGCAAGCTTCTCAGTAGCCTAGGCATGCAAGAGATTTAATTGGAGCATTTTGGAGGTGGTAGCAGCTGTCTCCAACTCAAATTTCGGACCCAAATAACTGATTTCGCGAAACTGAGTTACTGGGCAACCTTTACGGACCGTAAGGTCCTTCCCATACGGTCCGCAAGGACCTGGTCAGAACCAGCAACTTTCATCTGTTGGCAGAAATGGCCCCTGACCTTCGTATGCGATGTTTTGATGCTTATCTTGACCCGTAAACCCCCAAACTTGGTTTTAAGAACCTTGGGACATTTACCAATATGATAATGTCCTCGGATAACTTTGCGCTCAACCGAAAAGCCATGAAATTCGACGTTGACGCTTTTAGTCCCTCAAGTACGGTTTTGGCCATAACTTTCTCATACGTTGACGAAACTTCACGAAATTTTAACCACATATTCTAGTGAGTATATTTTAGCATTACAATGCTTCGGGTCTGCCAAAAGTTCACTCAGAGGTATAAATTCAACATGTTGACACTTTTGGCCCCTATAGTTTGTAATTCCTCACTTTTGTGCAATTTCCGCGTCGTATGATCCATGAACCATCCGTTTAAGGTTATAAACATTATGTAGGGTTATCATAGAGTCTAATTATCCATTGTTGACACTTTGGACCCTTACGTTCCATAGTTTTCACTGTTTGTCACTTTTAGTCCCTCTAAAGTATACTTTTACATACCGGAACCTTATGACACGTGTCAATACTTATTGGACGGAATTTTTCGAGGTGTTACACTATGGCCTACAGATTTGCAGAAGTTACAAATTGCATTGCATTTTCCAAAATGCTTCCTTCTGCAATTTCTGCAAAATGGCGGGATAGAAGATTGTCTTGCTCCTTTCTTTTTGAAATTACTACTATTACCCACCCTAAATCCTTGGGTAATTTTCTGAGCCAATTCTTTCTTCCTATCTTCATCTCTTGTGCGGATTAGTTCGTCGGTTAGGGTATTAGCTAATTCTACTGCATCGTCAATAGTACGAGGTCTCGCAGCCTTAACGATATTGCGAATTTCGCTAATTAATCCCCAAATATATCGAGAAATGAGTACTGGTTCTGGCGAAGCCAGGTTAGGTACCACTCTCGCATATTCGAAGAATGTCGAAGTATAACCACGACAATCTACCCCGGTCATTCGATGATTTAGGAACTTATTTGCCATTTGTTCCTTCTCATACTCAGGACAGAATTTTCTTTCGACAAGATTTTTAAATTCGTCCCAAGTCATAGCATAAGCCACCCGTCTTCCTTTTGCCTGTAGCACTGTGTTCCACCATTCTAGGGTTCCTTCCTTAAACAGGTTTGAGGCATACATGACTTGATCTTCTTCAGCACATTTACTTATTGCAATTACTGCTTCGGTTTTCTCTAACCATCGCAGTGTTGCAGTTGCTCCTTCGTTGCCAGCAAATTCAGCGGGTTTACAAGCAAGGAATTCTTTGAAAGTGCAACCAAGTGTTGCAGCTTTTCGTTTCTTAGGGCCCTGTGTGTGCTGAGATTCATTGTCATGATTTATATGATCATTGCCCCCGTTTATACTGTTACTGAAATTATCTTCGATAGTATATTTGCTAGGAATGATATGTTGCGGATCGTTTGGATTTTTCATAGCAGCAACGAACATTGGAATTGCGTTGGCTATTCCTTGGGCAACAATAGTTTCAATATCTCGTTTGGTCATATATTGATCTTCTGGGTGTTGCTCTGATTGATTAACTTCATTTACTGGTTCGTTATCATTATCTGCCATCTGATGATAATTTATTAGGAGTAATTAGCAATTAGCAATTTATACAGATAATTGAACAATTTATAACACATAAAGTCAAAATTATCGATTTCTCGATTTCATGTTATATCCGTATAGTATGCATCAATACACACCGATATTTTACAATGTTTTATTCGTTATGTTACAACTGGTTTCACTATTTACTTTTACTATTATACAAAGATAGTTTTACCATCCTCCTACTTGTTATTCTAGAAACGGAGTTCCCTCTCGTCATACTTCCGGGCAATCTGTCCCCCTATTTCCCTAATTCTATTCCATGCATCCATCAACTCTTCACCGAAATGGCGAAGTTCAGCCAGGTTTTCATTGCTCATTGGTGGATTGGGTAGGGGTTCTGGGTCGAACTGTGGAAGAAACGAGTAAGGGCTGTTGACAATATTTTGGAATTGCCAATCATTTGTCCACCACTCTTCCATTTCTACAGGTTGGTCATGGACTATTGGTTCAGTGATTGTTGGTGTAAAATTCATAGGTATTGGGTTTTCGATAGGATAGGTAAAGATACCTGTGTTGGCAGGTTGCATAGTTTCACATTTTTCTAGTAAAATATCTATCTGATCCTGAAAAGTAATTCTTCTGTTTTGATTAGAGCTCTCTCCGACTTCTACCTGAGTTGGTTTAGAACCTTACCCTATTTCTATTTCTATTTCTTGAGAATATTGATCAAACTGCTCCTCCATTTGCCTAAACTCAGCATTGGCTTCAGTTTCTTTTTCTTGCTGATTACGGTTTTCCTGGATTATAATCGCTTTTCCTTTGTCTAAAGGTTTACTAGTTCTAGGGGGTTTTGTAACTGACTTTTTCTTACGTATACGGCTTCCCCATACATAATTTTTCTTTGGCCTTCTTTTTGGTTTGGTCACTGGTGGAGTAGGGAATTTTACAGGTTGGTCCACATCAGCAAAATATCCCGTAAATTCATGAGAAACTTCGATATTCACTGGATATAGATTGAGGTTCTGAAAAGCTTCAGATATCTCGTTCATGCTGTGTAGCATATATGAAAAATGCACAAAATATCAAGTTAAAACTTTGGAACAAAGTTTAACAAATAACACGGAAGTTTTATTGCACACTATTTGTACAAAATACAGGAAACACACTCAGATTTATTCTATTAGTTTTTATTTATTTACTTATTGGGAAGTACTGCTTGCAAATTTTAGGGCATCTTTAAAGATTTGCATGTTCTGCCACAGTGGCTAGCATATACAAATTTGCCCATTTTTCATCGAGTTTATCTTCCCAAGGTGATTTCTTAAGTAACTCCAGGGTTTCCTTTTTAATTTTCTTTTCTCTGATTTGCTCCTTACTTTTCTTAATAATCATATTCCTTTTTCTAGGAGAAAGCGGATATTCATAATTCGCTTTTTGCACAAATATTCCTTCTTCAGGAATTGTAGGGAGCTTTGAAAATTTAGTTTTGGACGAACTTCCCTCTTCGTAAATTGATCTATCTAATTTAAGATATATATCTTGCAACTTTTGTTTACCCATACTGTAACTAACAAATAATCAGTTAGAAGCACATAAACACATAATCACATAATAGTAATCAGGAAAATTAAGTATCGTTAAAATACTTAATTAGCTTAACTTAGTGGCTCTGATACCACCTTGTTTCTGTCACGGCCCCCGACCCGGTTTTACCCGTTTCAGGATCCGCGGGACAGAAATTCTGCGGTATTCTATTTATTGTGAGTTTAGCAGCGGAAAAATTTATTCACAGGATCGGCTAAGTTAAAACTTTTCCCGATTATTTTTATTTCACAATTCGGGATAAAACCCCGGTAATTTACAATAACAAGATTTTATTCATAAAACATAATTCTTTATTTTATATTGAGCCACTATCTTAAGCTTGAAATGCTTCCCCTGCATTTTTCCTGAATTACAGCAGATCACCTGAAATATGTTTGAAAAAGATTTTGTCAGCGGGGAAATACTGTGTGAATTATTCTGGTTACTGGAAAATGACACATTTATTATAATTCACAGTGGTAAGATCTTTTACAATGTTTCTGACATCATCCAACTACCCACAGTACTTTACCACTCGACCCATTGGCCCATACGTCCAATGGTGTCTGTGATTATGGTCATATCACCCAATGGCTGCCCCAATAGTGACGGTTATCAAGTAATGTGCACAATACCCCACATACCGGCTGTAATTTGGTGAATACATAAACTTAATCACTGTAAGTTATAATTCTGAAAATGATTTGGAGTATTGTAAACAGTCACAAACTGTGAGAAAAGAATTTATTAAAAGAGAATAACTCACATTGCAGGTTTAGTATTGACAGAATATGATTTTAGCCCTGTTAACCTAATTTCAACAATAATGCACACAAAACAGGGTTAGTGATCAATACAACAGTTACGATAACTTTGCGAGATCAAATTCTCACAATGAATGACCAAGTGCAATACTTCAACTCATTTATCAAAATGACAAACGACAAAGTATAGTACTTCAACTCATTTATCGAATTATCGACAAACGACAAAGTACAATGCTTCAACTCATTTATCGAATTATCGACAAACGACAAAGCATAACCCAATGTGGGCGGCACTTAGACATTCTTTGGATATATTGATCCCGGAAACTAAATCGTAATAGCGATCGAGTAATTACCCTGTTCTGCGGCAGCACCTCGATACTAGTGTGTGTTTAATTGTGATATAATCGATCTAATTTGGTGTACAGAACGATTTGGATTGAAAAGTTAACATCAACAGTCGACTGCCAAGGTCGGCTATTTATAGTGCAAAATTCGTCTTGCTTACGGACCGTATGACCCAACCCTTACGGTCCGTAAAGGGTCTGGTTTGCTTACGGTCCGTAAGGACTAACCCTTACGGTCCGTAAGGGGTGTGTTTAGGCCTGTAGACTAGCCTTCTCAGTAGCCTAGCTTTGATGAATCATTCAATTTCGAATTTCAGTAATTTACAACGCGACTTTTAAGATAAATATCAAATAGGGTTTAGCCCCCTGAGTTTTAGGGGCCCTGATCCTGATTCCGATTATTCCGGAAATTTCAGGGTTAGTGCCAAATCACTTGGGGGTCTCAATTAGGGTGTTCTTATTGACTAATTATTATTTTAATTATGAATTTTAATGAGAGTTGTTACATCCTCCCCACCTTAGGAAAAATCTCGTCCTCGAGATTTACTGAAACAGATGAGGATACTTGCGCTTCATTTCTGACTCTAATTCCCAAGTGTATTCTGGTCCTCTCTTAGAATTCCATTTGACTTTTACCAGTACAAGTCGTTTGTGTTTGAGGAATTTGACTTTCCGGTCTTCTATTTGTAAAGGTTTTTCTATGAATTTCAGTTTCTCATTTACCTCGATGTCTTGAAGAGGTACTACCAGAGATTCATCTGATAAACATTTCTTAAGGTTGGATACATGAAATACATCATGTACTCCAGCTAGTTCTTCTGGTAGCTGTAAGCGATAAGCAACTGGTCCGATTCGTTGAATCACTGGAAATGGTCCAACATATCGGGGACTTAGTTTTCCTTTCTTACCGAATCTTACAACTCCTTTCCAAGGAGATACTTTCAGTAGTACTTTGTCTCCTATTTGGAATTCAAGTGGTTTGCGACGATTGTCTGCATAGCTCTTCTGGCGTTCTCTTGCTGTTTTCAATCTTTCTTTAATTTGAGTTATCTTGTCTGTGGTTTCTTGCATAATTTCTGGACCTGATAATTGACTTTCTCCTATTTCTGCCCAACATACGGGTGTTCTGCACTTGCGTCCATACAGTGCCTCGAATGGAGCGGCTTCAATACTTGAATGATAACTATTGTTATAGGAGAATTCAACTAATGGTAAATGGTTATCCCAATTACCTCCAAAGTCAATTACACATGCTCGGAGCATGTCTTCCAGAGTTTGGATCGTCCTTTCACTTTGTCCGTCTGTTTGTGGATGATATGCGGTACTTAGATTGAGTCGGGTTCCCATTGATTCTTGAAAACTTGTCCAAAATCAGGAAGTGAAACGACTATCTCGATCCGATACAATGGAGAGCGGGACTCCATGTAAGGATACTATTTCATCCACATACAGCTTGGCTAATCTTTCCATGCTAAAAGTTTCCTTGATTGGTAGCAAATGAGCTGATTTGGTTAATCGGTCCACAATTACCCAAATTGCATCATTGCCTTTTCTGGTTTTGGGTAACTTAGTAACAAAGTCCATTGTTATGAGTTCCCATTTCCATACAGGCATTTCTAACTGTTGTAATAGACCTGAGGGTTTCTGGTGTTCGGCTTTAACTTGTGAACAGGTTAAACACTTAGATACATATTCAGCTATATCCTTTTTCATTCCTATCCACCAAAAATTCTTTCTTAAATCTTGGTACATCTTATTGTTTCCTGGGTGTACAGTATACCTAGATTTATGGGCTTCTTCTAAAATTTTCGATCTTAAATTTCCTTGTTTAGGTACCCAAATTCTGCTTTTGTGGAATTTCCAAATTCCATCATTTCCTTGTTCCAATTCTTTTAGATAACCTTTCATTCCTTCGGCATCGTCCTTGATTGCCGTTTTCTGGATTTCCTTCACTTGATCCCTTAAATCTACTTGTAGATTTATTCTAAGAGCACGGACTCGCCTTTGTTTTTCATGATACTTACGACTTAAGGCATCTGCTACTATGTTGGCCTTTCCTTCGTGATATTGAATATCACAGTCGTAATTACTCAAGACTTCCATCCATCTTCTTTGCCTCATGTTCAACTCTTTTTGCCCGAATATATACCTTAAACTCTTATGATCTGTATAAACAGTAAACTTACTTCCATACAGATAATGTCTCCAAATCTTAAGGGCAAAAACTATAGCTCCTAATTCTAAATCATGAGTCGTATAGTTTTCTTCATGCTTTTTCAATTGTCTGGAGGCATATGCAATTACCTTCTTGCGTTGCATCAACACACATCCGTATCCCAGTTTTGAAGCATCGCAATATACTTCAAAATCTTCTGTTCCTTCTGGTAAGGCTAAGATTGGCGCATTGGTTAATTTCTGCTTTAAGATTCTAAAGGCTTCTTCTTGCTTTGGTCCCCACTCAAACTTAGTGGCTTTACAGGTTAGCTTAGTTAATGGTACAGCTATCTTGGAAAAATCCTTAATAAACCGTCTATAATAACCGGCTAAACCTATAAAACTTCTAATTTCCATTGCAGTTTGTGGAACTTTCCAGTTGGTAATGGCTTCGATCTTAGCGGGATCTACGTGAATACCTTCGTGATTCACCATGTGGCCTAAGAATTGCACTTCTTGTAGCCAAAATTCACACTTTGAAAATTTAGCGTACAGCTTTTCTTTTCTTAACAAAGTTAAGAGTGCATGCAAATGCTGACAATGCTCGGCTTGACTTTTGGAATAAATGAGTATATCGTCAATAAATACGATTACAAATTTATCCAAATATGGTTTACAAATTCGGTTCATCATGTCCATGAATGCAGCTGGGGCATTTGTTAATCCGAAGGGCATGACTGTAAACTCATAATGACCATACCTAGTTCTGAAAGCAGTTTTAGGTATGTCTTCCTCTTGATCTTTCAATTGATGGTATCCGGATCTTAAGTCGATTTTAGAGAAATACCTAGCTCCTTGTAATTGATCGAAAAGATCATCAATCCTAGGTAATGGGTATCGATTTTTAATTGTAACCTTATTCAATTCTCTATAATCAATACACATTCTCATTGATCCATCTTTCTTTTTCACAAACAACACTGGTGCACCCCAAGGGGATGAACTAGGTTGTATAAATCCTTTGCTTAGTAATTCATCTAATTGTTTCTTTAATTCTAGCATTTCGGTAGAAGCTAATCGATAAGGTGCTTTGGCTATCGGTGTAGTTCCTGGAATTAGATGAATTCTAAATTCTACTTCTCTATCTGGTGGTAGCCCAGGTAACTCTTCTGGGAATACATCTGGGTATTCTGAGACTACAGGAATTTCCTTGAGTTCCTTGTCTTTAGTACAAATGATTACTGAAATCATATATACTATTCCTCGTTTTCGTTCATAGTTAGCAACTTTCATTACTGATATGAACTTTAATGGCTTCCGAGGTTTATCTCCTGAAATCTTAATTACCTGTCCATTAGGTGCTCGAATTTCTATAGAGTTCCTATCACAAATGATTTGAGCATGGTTGGCTATTAACCAATCCATTCCTAATACGACATCAAACTCAGCTAATTTCATAGGCAATAGGTTTGCAACAAATTTATGACCTGAAAGTTCTATTTCTACTTTTTGCAAAACCTGATTAATTTCTACGGAATTCCCATCTGCAGTTTCGACTGTAAAGATCTGCCTAATTGTAGTTAATGGTAACTTAAAAATTATGCTAAAAATTATTCATAGGCTTTCCGTCTTTTAAAAATTATGCTAAAAATTGGGAGTGAATATGTAATTGGGAATAGAGAAATGTAATTGGGTAGGTGTTTTTAAAAAACTAGGGTGAAAGATGTGATTATATATAGGGTTTTTTTTTTTATAAAAAAATTGTTTTTTTAATTAAACTAGTTCTTCAACGGCTAGTTTAAACTAACCAACACAAATGTGCTACATTGTCTCCTCATTTGCCTTCTACGCCGGTTGAAATCCTGCACCCCCCCCCCAAACAACGTCCTTAACAACGCCAAGCGCGGGGTGGTTTGGTGGGCGTGGACTGGCCTCCACGCTCACACCTTGTGGTCTTCGGGCTACAGCAATGTTAAATTTTCATTTGGGATTGTAAATATTTTACATATTAATATAACGGAAGAAAAAAATTGGGCGCTCAAAACTTTTAGGTCTTGTTCGGTGCCACATATTGCACACCCTCTAAAATGACCATTAGTTTAATGCAAAGAGGGTAAAGTCAGAAACAGTTTCATCCAAAATGTTTTAAAACTAAACAGATCAAAATATAGTGGATAGAAAATTGACGACATTTGTGTCTATTTAGACAACAATCTTCGTCTACAACAATATCTAACCTGTATAAGCAATAAAATAGAAAAGCAAATTTAACCAAACCACTTTATGTTTACATATCATTCTAAATATCTCGAAACATACATACACACATAAAGTTTTCTAAAATAAAACAAATATACAACACATAACGTTTTCTAAAATAAAACAAATACACAAAATAAAATTTGGTTTGGTTTCACACAACGAAGTGTACATAAAAAAAAAGACAGTAAAAACTCTATAAAATAATACATTTGAGACCACCAAAATTTATTAATCAAAAGAGTTATTAATTAATCGATAAATTAATAAGTATTAATTTATATATTAATTAATATTTTATTAATTTATAGTAGAATACTTAGTTTACAAACACCTTTCAAGCTTCCACTTAATTATTGTATACAATGCATGTATATCAAATGAACGGCACAATTTGAAAGAAACCTTTAATCTCCCACCTTATTATGTTTCTTGTGTTCAATGTATCACTTTATGGACATTAAAAATATTTTCTATATAAATACAAGATCAAAATAGGTTAACACAAACAAATCATACACACAACATGGCTTCCCATCTTAAAGGTGTGAAAACAAAAACAATGACAGACGAGATTCGAAAAGCATTATGCTAGCACAACAAGGATTATCCAAGTCTCACTCAAAAGCAATTGCAAGAATGGGTTCATAGTAACTATGGTTTGCAGGTGAGTCAAGCGACAATATCGAATACAGTTAAGCGGTCTTTAGAATATCTCTCACTTGCTCCCGAAAGAGGCGATGTTAAGAAAACAACACCAGAAGTTCTTACCATGCTAAGGAAAATTAGAGACAAGATTCAAGGGGAAATTGATTTCAACATAAAACAAAAGACAATTGAGTCATTTTCAAGGAAACCTTCATAAATCATTCATGTAATATGCTATATATAAGGAATTATTAATTTATATTTTATATGGGGTCTAAAGAAATAATCAAAAATGTATTATCTTATAATTTTAGCGAATTATTAATTTAACACCCTATCCCCGAGTCGGGACCGGCAAAAAATATTATCTTAGAGAGTTTATTAAATAATCGAGTATTAATTTATCGAGTTTCTACTGTACGTTGTTACATAGATGACGTAGATGCCCACGTGAAGACCCACGGTTTCGTTTAACGAAGGAAAAGAAAGAATTTGGAAGAATGTAAAAAAGGACAAGACTCATCCACATCTTATGACCTTATATAAAATGTAAACAACCATTACTAGTGCTCTAGTGGTGGCCACGAGTATTTTAGTTTCACCTAAGGTGGGCCCAGATGAGTTTTCCCTTTCACGTCTCAAGTTCGAGTCTGGGTGAAAGGGGTTTCTCATTGAAAGATTTAAATTATGGATCTATTGCGTGAGGAGCTCTCTAGCACAGACCCGATTAAGACAACGTATGCTAAAAATTTCGACATTCGCGAATAATTCACACCTTAAAAAAATTGTAAACATCGGTTGGTGGGGCTGATTTGGCAGCCACCCCCGGCCAGCGGGTTCCGAAATATGTAATATAATATGTTGTCATTTTCCAACTATTTAATAACCGAAATATGTAATATAATATGTTGTCATTTTCTATCTATTTAATAATATATTTTTTATATAATAAGGTTAAGAAATAAGATTTGTCGGAATCTGGTGGGGGGTAAGTAGGAAGAAAGAGAAGAGAAAAGTGATGGCAGGATCCAAATTCATCACCCTATTTAACCTCAACACAGTTGACTCACACTCACAAACCGAAGGCTCCAGTCTCAGTATCTATTATCAGGTTAGTTTCTTTCTTTTTTTTTTTTTTTTTTTTCTATTTTACAATTTAAATTATTGAAGGAGTGGTGGTTTGGTGGAAACCCGAAATAGAGGTTGATTTTCTTGACCCATCTAATTGACTTATTAGCTTTTTTAAAAAGCTAATAAAGAGATTTTGTGTTTATCAAACCTAAAATGACTTTTCAAAATGATTTTTGTATAGGAGAAAAAGTCATTTTTGAGAAATTAGGATTTTGTGACTTCTTGAACCAACTTATTGACTTATTAGCTTTTAGTAATTTTACATCAATAAGCTAAGCAAAACACTTTTTAAAAAACAATTTATTGACTTCTTGTCTTTTCCCACCCTATAAGCTAATCCAAACATTTTTTTAAAAACTTATTTTCAAAAAATCATAAGTCAATAAGTTTCACAACAAAAAGTCATTTTTAAGTAAAATAAGCTTAGCCAAATATGCCCTCAAAGTCATATAATGTTTGAAATCTTGGGATGCACATATATAAAACCTTGTAAATTGTGGATTAAATTAAAATTACTTATTAGTCGACAATACTAGTTCCTTATGTTGACATCATAGACATATTTTATATGCATCTAGGCCCATTTTATACTTATAATCAAACGTTTGTGACATTAATAACATGGTAATCAAGCTGTAATGTGTGGTTAACAGCCTAATCCTTATCATAAAATGTGCTCCTGAGGGTTATAGTGTGATCCTTCAGAATGGCATCTTCGAAAAGCCTTTGCCAAGAAAAAAATTGATTAAGCTGTAGAACCCATAAAGCATTACTTTTAATTTCATCGTCTTCAACATCATTTATCAATGCGAGTTATCAGGAGTGACGGAGCCACACTTTGACCATTGAATTTTGTGTAGCAAATACAACGTATAAGGTTGCACGGTATGGCATCCCGTCCTCCACCGGCGCCGGCGTCGGTCCCATCCCGCCCCCACGTCCTCCGTCCCGTCCCGTCTTCAACGTCCAATTTCAGACAATGGCGACGGTCTGAAATGGTGGCCCCCCTTTGTTGTTTGTTTGGTTGTGTTAGGAACTTGTACATTAGGCTTCAATACTTGTACATAGGGCATAGAAATTAAAAAAAAATAATAAAAGTGGTGGGGTATGATCATCCTCCCATATCCTCTAGTGACCATCCTTGGGAGGACTATGATGTGGCACCTACGTGGCGGATGGTCCTCCAAGGATGAGATGTCACCATACCCTCTAGCCTAATAGGAAAAATTCGAGCGACACCATTGTTTTTATGAGCGACACCATTGTCTTTTTACAATCAACACCATTGTTTTGTTTTCTTCTAAAAGAATTAGATAATAAACAAATTTATAGTTCAAAAATTAAGCCCAGTTACTTGAATTTAATTATTATACATTAAATCATTAGAGGTTCATGCTTAATTTTTTTTTTCTAATTTTGTAAGCATTATAGGCCTATGTCTAATTGTTTTGTTTCAATTGTTTAACTCAACCGCAACTAGATGATTGCTGATCATCTGAATGATGCTTACACTTGTTTGTTATAATGGAAAAATATGTTTTTTTTTTGCAAGTTGCCATTCTACACTGTAACAATTCAAAACATGAATAGTAATAAATCTATGTTTGGTCATTTAATAGTTTAATTCATAATTATAACGCTATAATATTATTGTCTTTTTTATAATTAGTTTACGTTTCTAACCCTGAACATTAATAAAGTTATCACACAACCTCTAAACCATAATAATTTTTGGATAAACGATTTACATATACCCTTGAACTTTAATAGATTTACCATAGGTAAGTTTAGTAATAATTTTATTTTTTTATAAACGATTTATGTTTCGAACCCCAAACTTTAATAGAGTTTTCATACGGTCCTTAAAGTTTAATAAAGTTAATAAACTTTTTTTCCTTTTTAACAAATATATGTTCTTTTATCCTTTTTATAGGTTTAGTTCTTTTTTGTTTTACTTATTATAATTAAAGTTAACTTTTAACTCTAGATATGGTTATTTAATCATGTTGCTTTTTAACCCTTTAATATAAAATATACAAGATAACAATGATTATCATTTTTTTTATTTACCTTATTATAGTTAAATGGAACTTTTAATTCTAAATTGTTTACTTAACTGTGTTGATTGCTTAATTTTACCGTCATGAAATATATACATCCTCGCCATCAACCCTACGGCCTCGCCGCGAAGCGTGGGCTCCAATCTTCACCATCAACCTCCTACAACCCTGATATTGTTTTGGAAGGTCTTGGAAACATGAAGAAACTTAGATGCCTTATTGTTTATAGAGGTAACTATAAGGATCGTGGTGACCTTGTGAAGATTGATGAAGTTAGTCAATACCTTCCAAATTCATTACGATACTTGGATTGGCCCAATTACCCTCACTGGTGTTTACCCAAAACCTTTCAAGCAAATAATCTTGTTGAGCTTCATATGTCTGACAGCCGAATCACGCAACTTTGGGTGGGGGGAAAGGTAGGATGACTGATTAATAATTTTGATATATTTGTTCATCAATTATTAGTATATTACCTTCTTTTTGGTGTGACATCAGGTTCTTACGAAGCTCAAAACCATTATACTCTACTCCTAAAAGGTAAGGACCCTTGACCTTGGGTTGACTCCAAATCTTGTTAGGTTAGATCTTCAATTTTGTGATGATTTGGTAGAACTCCATGTGCCAGTTGGATGTTTAAAAAGGCTTACGTACCTAAACCTCCGGGAATGTAAGAGGTTAAAATCTATTTTGTTTATCAAGGATTTGGAATCACTTGAAGTTCTTGATGTAAGTGGCTTACATTTAAATGAGCTCAAGGATTTAACCCCGAGCCACTCCAACAATACTCCGCAACAGCTTGATTTTGATGGAAATGATATAGAAAAGCTACTTTCATCAATTGGAAATCTTCATAAGCTTGTTTATCTATCCTTGAGTTGGTGCAGCAAACTCAAAAGTCTTCCAAGAAGCATTTGTAGTTTACAACATTTAAGAGTTCTTAACCTTGTAGATTCTTACATAGAGGAACTTCCTGAGGACATTGGCCAGTTGGAGTGTTTAGAACAGCTAAGTTTTTCGGATTCAGAAGTTAAACATCTACCGGATAGCATTTGTAAGTTGAAACGTCTTAACACTCTCATTCTAGAAAATTGTAAAGTTTGTAAGTTACCCCAGGATTTAGGTCAAATAGATTCATTGAATAGACTAGATTTAGGACTTAGCAATATAACAGATATTCCACCCAGCATTTGCAAGTTAAAACCTCTCAAATCACTTAACCTTTTTGGTTGTTCTAACTTTAAGAAATTACCCGAGAACCTAGGAGATTTGGAAAGTTTGATTAGACTAAATGTAAGACGTACCAAGATAAGAGATGTTCCATCCTGCATATGTAAATTAAAACATCTCAAAGTGCTTGACCTTTCTGAATGTTATGAACTTGAGAAATTACCTGAGAACCTAGGAGATTTAGAATGTTTGAAAGAGTTATATATAAGAGATACTCCTATAAGTCATCTTCCCGATAGCATTTCTTGTTGAAAGGTCTTAAAATTTTTGGACATGAAAAAAGTAATGTTCCTGATGCACTTCAATCTCAAGAACAATACATATTACGCGTGTTCCTAAAAGGAAAAACGCCAATATTGAAGCAACAACATCTGGCGCTCTTATGAATGAGTGTCAACCACTGGATTTGAATGAGCAGATGGTGGATCAGGCTTCCATGACCCATCATGCAGGTGCTAAAAGAAGCAATCACTTATGATATATGTTAAAATTCATAAGCCTGATTTCATAATCCATATTTTTACTCTATTTTTAATCTTCTTTTTTTTGCATGTGGGTAGGCTGCTTGTCAACAGGTTCATGGGCTTTGTTGGCTTTGCTTGTGGCTGTATCTTTTTGGTATTTGGCAAATCGGGTCTAGAGTTTTGCTGGTCTTCTCGCCGCTGATTACGGTTCATCAGGAAGTCACCTACGGCGCCTTTCCTTTGGTGTGTTCCTTTGCCTTGGTTGATTGCCATGTTTTTGAATCGTTGTCGTCTTTCACATAGATATATGTCCGCTAATGGCTGCCGCTACAACGTGTGCAATAATTCAAACAATCAATTTGAGTCTAGCAGTCTTACAATTGCATTATGGTCTTCTACTTTTATGATCATCGGTTCTTACTACAACCGATTATTTGTGTAGACTCTCAAAACTTTGATTTGAGGTTTTCTTTTTTGATTGTTCTGTATATTTGGTTCAGTTTATAATAAAATTACACTTTGTGACAGAAAATGCCGCAGAAGTGTTAGGCTCAACGTCACCACGCAAGGAACTGCTTGTAGGTAGGTTGATAGTACTCTCTTATCATCATATTCTCAAGTAACCGTTGGGTTTGAATAATATTTTTCTTAGTGGATCATGTGCTTGAAATATATATATATATATATATATATATATATAGGATAAAGATCCGTTAGGAACCACCCTTTATTGCGAGAACCGCGAGAACCAGTGTGAACACATGACATTTTTGTAATTATGTTATGTTTATACAAAACAAACACGCGTTCCTTTTTTTTTCAGCGTTCATGTTGTCTCCATTTTTAGGGTTTCAGTAGTTCACCAATTTATGGTCTCCACACTCGGCTGAGAGGCATTCACGGCGATTTCACGGTGGCAGAGACTCGTGCACGGTGGTTTTCACCCCATATGGATAGCCGGTGTTCACGTATTTCACGGTGGTTACAGTTGGCACGGTGCTTATGACGGCGGCCGACGGCGATCACGTAACTCACCAGATTTCACGGCGGCGGCAGCCGGAAGTGGTGTTTACGACATCCTCTACATCTGATGTTCCTTCTTATACATTCTATGATAATCCTCTGTTTACGGTATCATCTACATCACCATTTACATCTGATGTTCCTCCTCATACATTCTCTGATAATCCTCCTCATACATCTGATGCGGACATTGTTGGTGACATTGTTGGTCCATCTACTGATAATACAGTTGACAGTCACAATACACCTACAAATACAGAACATCAAGAGTTGTAATTCATTCAATTTGTGACTAAAGGTATTATGTTGACTGATATATATAATTTGTAAACGATATTGTATTAAATGATATGCACATGTGCATTATACTTACTGTAATGATGTTGTATTAAATTATATGCACATGTGCATTATGTTGATTGTAAATGATATTGTATTAAATCATATGCACATGTGCATTATGTTGCAAATTAGATTAAAAGTCTACTTTTTGGTAAATTTTAACAAGTGTAAGCCTCTAATCATGCAAAAGAATGTTTCGGTACTAATCTGCGAAAACTCAGATGGTTTTATCCCTTTATCAGGTATTAAACTGTGATTGATTGATTGATTAAAGTTATGTTTTTTTTTTCAGTTTCTCGAGGGTTTTATCAACGACACGGAAGTTTCATCTCTTTTGGACTGCATTCGTCTGACAGCAGGACCTTTGCATGCTCTTGCTGCTGCAAAACGTCCTGCATGGGCTGCTCCGGTTTCTGCAGTTTCTGGTGCGGCTTCATCTGTCCCGACACTATCAAGAGCAAATGTTAATGGGCAGATGCCGAATGGTACAAACCCAAATGTTGGTCATGTCTCTGGTCCCGGTACGGGTCCTGGTGGAAACCCTAGTGCATCTGCCATGTTAACTGCTGCTACTGTGGCTAGCCGAGGTGGCCTGGGAATCGTTCCTTGTTCTCTGTTACCGATTGATATGTCGTATGTTCTTCGTGGCCCGTATTGGATTCGTATAATATACCGGAAATATTTTGCGGTTAACATGAGGTGCTTTGTGGGTGATCAAGTTTGGTTGCAACCTGCAACGCCACCGAAAGGCGGTCCTACAGTTGGAGGTTCGTTACCCTGTCCACAGTTTCGGCCCTTCATCATGGAACATGTTGCTCAGGAGTTGAACGGTTTAGACCCGAATTTCGCTGGTGGTCAACCATCAGCCGGACCAACTAATTCCAACAATTCAGTTGCGTCTCCTGGTCCGCAACTCTCAGCCACAAATGGCACCCGAGCGGGCCCTACGGTAAAGTCTCGCCCAGGAAACCAACCCGTGGGATTTAACCGTTCTACAAATGCCATGTCAGCATCACCAAATTCACTCTTAGTGCACAGAGCTACTGTGATAGTTCCTGCTCATGTTAGAGGAGAGCTGAATACCGCCATTATCGGGCTTGGGGACGATGGTGGTTACGGTGGTGGTTGGTCCATCTACTGATAATACAGTTGACGGTCACAATACACCTACAAATACAGAACATCAAGAGTTGCAATTCATTCGATTTGTGACTAAAGGTATTATGTTAATAACACCCATACTCGTCACTGATCATGCACATGTGCATTATGTTGATAACACCCATACTCGTCATCCGTAAACTGTTAACCATCATTAACATGAACATGCACATGTGCCAACAATCCATAATCATCACATATAAACTGTTAACCATCAGTACATAATTATGCACATGTGCATCACATTACCAACACCCCATACTCATCACCAAAAAAAATGTTAAACATTTATACACCGTGTGTATACACACCATCTACCATATACCATATTAATCACAATCTTATATGCTTTTTTCTTTATACAGGAACAATTACGACTTCTACACCTAATGGCACACCATATTGGATACCCGATGTTGATGCTGAATACATCCCTATTATAAACAGTACGTTTAACAGTTGGGAGTACGTTGATTCCAATGATACTGATGAAGATGTTGATGATGATGCTAAAGACCCTGCATATATATATGAATCTGAGTAACCTCGTAGACATTCATCCAGGCGTCATGAAACATTCAACGATTCTTGATTATCCTATATATAATGACAAATAGTTTCTAAGCATTATTCTTTTTGTTTACAATCATTTTGCACTGTCTGTATACGTATTCATAGGTTATGATTGTGATCATGATACTTTGATATCAATTACTTATTATACATAAGCGTATGTAATTTCATTATTGACCACCTAACAAATATTACCAACATGGTTACTGTTTTGAAAAATGCACATGTGCATACGTGTTTACTGTTTCTCCCCACATGGTAATTGTTTCAAACAATGCACATGTGCATACATGTTTAATGTTTCACTACATATTGTTATTGTTTCGACCAATGCACATGTGCATACATGAATATCTTAACTACATGTAATCGGTTTTCCTTTACATATACATCATCATATGCAATGTGGTACCCCATACGTAATAGGGTACCACATACGTAATATGATATGCTATATCAAACTTTGCACATGTGCAATACCAACATTTTCTATACCAAACAACATAATACATCGAATATTAACAAACATACCATTATACTTGAACAATCAGATAGAGTTTTAACCCATCAACCACCATATAAGACATCGTATACGTCAAACTTCTTATATCAACCGTTATCGTAAAAAACTACCCACATATTACAATCAAAAGACATCAAGAAAACAAAAAAAAATGTCTTTATAAATTGCATATCCACAAACTGCCTATATAACATTCGCATTAGTTCACAACCTCACACCTTCTGATCTTCTTTCCATTTCATAACTATCTTCCAACACTCCTCCTGTTCCAGCACCTCTTCATCCATCATTTTCCCTGGTATTTTTCATCCGTTAACCTATTAATCAAATACGTCTTTGTTGTCAATCCATGAGCAGTTTCAAATAATTTTTTCCTGCATACATTACATATATTACATGAATTATTTCATGTATCCACATGTGAAATAAACATATTACATACAATATGTACAATGCTTATGTTTTAAGGTAATAATGCATGCGTGCATATGTCGTAATACATTCATATTAACTTAATCTGACAAAATATGCATATGTGCATAACTATGCACATGTGCATTAACATGACTGACCTTATCAACAGGTTTATTTCAATAACAAAACTTAACCCTTACCAATCAAATTTCGTAATACCACCAATCATATTTAACATTAATTAGCAACAAAACCATTATGACAAATTATGCACATGTGCATAAGTTTTTTTTTTTAAATGAAAATGTTATTCACATAAGCCAACCTCCAAAACAGAGGTGGCCGAACAAACCACTACATCAAAACGAAAAATAACTCAACACAAGAACCTAAAGACCGGAAACTAGCAGCTACCTTATATCGAAACTACACCATTTTTCCCAACTTACGGACCTATTTTTGGACCGATTCTTATACCATAAAAAACCGATGGGCTTAATATTACGGATAATCTCTCCGGGTTTAACTTGAGTTTCCAAGAACCTTTTATTGTTCCTGGCTAACCTTATACACCAACTTGTCACGAACATAATTCCATGTAAAGCTTCTTTCACTTCTCTATCCAGATTGCAAAACTCAGAGGCAATTACGATATCTTTAGCCAAAAACAGAATAAAAGGACTCACCCTGCACCACTGACTGATGTGATACCAGACAGTCGATGCTACCCTGCACGAACAAAGAATATGTTCAGCTGTTTCATCGCCATCTTCACACAGACAGCATTTCACGTATCCGCCCCAACAGTTCCGATCCCGAAGTGCAGTCAGCGTGGGAATACGATCTAAAACCGCCCTCCAAACAAACATATTGCATTTTTTGGGACCCATTTCGACCATTTCACAACGTGCCTGCTGCTAAAATCGGAGCTGCTATACAGGAAGTTTTTGAAAGTCTTGATCGAAAAATCAGAGTCATTACCTCCCAACCATTCCCAACCATCTTTGCCATTGGAAAAAGTGACATTATCGAGGAGCTCGATCAACTCGTGCCCATTCCAGTAATTCTTCGGTCGAGCTTGGGCTTCTCGACCAATTCCAAACCCACATAAAGTTTCTATTATCCTGATTGTACCGGTCCGGCACCAGGCATCGTTTATCTTGTTCCATTCTAAATATATATGGGAAACGGGTTTGTCCATAATTGACCTTATTAACCTATTATATAAAATTATGCACATGTGCATAATTATACGCATTTTCATCAATATGACTGACCTTGTTAAACTAATATGGCAAAATATGCATATGTGCATAACTATGCACATGTGCATTAACATGACTGACCTTATCTACAGGTTTACTTCAATAAAAAAACCCTAACCCGTGACAAATTGAATTTCGTATTACCACCAATCATATTTAACGTTAATCATTAACAAAACTACATACAAAAAACACATAAATACCACATTACAGATCGTGCTATCACAACAGTCGCCCCTAATCCCTCAAAAATTATATACATCACACCATTTTCACTAATGCATATATGAAACTAAAATTTAAGCCTCATATTCACATATAAAAGATCTGAATCGACCATTAAGCGTTATTTTAACATATAAATGTGCAAAACAGAGTGTATAAACTTACAAATTCACTGAATGGTGTAATGACGCTGGATGTTCTGACAACAAGCGAGTTCATTGGACGTTTGTTCTTCAAATTCTCCCTAATTATGCCACAATCTTCAATGATTTTATTCTTATTGCCCTAATTTCGCATATATGATCGATGATTCTTTTATTTGTGCCCTAATTTTGAACATACTACGAATAAAGGATGAATGGTAAGATCGAGATGACAGATGATGAATTTTGGAGAATCTGGAGTGACGAAAGTGAACTGAGATGAAGAATTTTGAAGTCCAGGATTGTCAGACGTGGGTGTTTATGAGGAGGATGTCAGGTGTTTAGGAGGAGACGCTTAATCTCAATTTTATTATGTATTTACAGTATTGCCCCCTGTTCACATTGGTTCTCGCAGTTCTCGCAATAAAGGTGGTTCTCGCATGAACCCTAACCTATATATATATATATATATATAATTTGCATGTTTGAGTCTATGAGATTAGGTGATACTTGATCCAAATTACTCGAAAGTATATATTCATTTACCTTAACCATATACTTACTCGTAACATATTCCCGAAAACTTTTAACTTTTATTTTTTTTTTCTCTTTAATTTCTACTAGCTTCATTACTTGAAAACAAAACTTTAATTGTGGAATATATTCTGATGACATTATTAATATTTAAATACAACAAAAAAACTAAATTATTTTTTGAGATTAATAGTTTTGTTGTGATTAAATGTATTATTTATTATAACTAGTTGTTTTTTCGCTCTCGCGTTGCGGCGGGGACCTAATGTCTGCAAAACGCGTGTCGGCAATGACAAGTAGATACCGAATATCAAAACATAAATAAAAATGATGTGGTAACGATAGTCACTATGTCCTAAAAAAACAGTTTTAAATAATCTAATATATAATAATAGGATCCACACGTCCTACATGTTGGAAATTCGGTTGTTTTCAGTTTAGTTATTACGGTGCTAACACGTTAAAATATGGATGAGCTCGGTATCGGTAACGGCACCGAAAGTATAGATCTGAAAAATCATCGAAATTAGGTACCAGCATCAGATATGCTCGGTACGATACGGTATAGTATTTGAAGGTAAAAATCAGTAAATACAGGTATGGTGCTACACCGGTGTCGAACCGAAAGTAACGATTCTGAAAACGCCAAAAGGTGGGTACCAAATTGGTACTGAAAATGATTGGTATAGTAAATTTGGTACCGATACGATACCAGTTTGATTACAGGATTTGCTACGGTTTGCTCATTAATAATCTAAATATCCAAGTTAATTTTATATGCTACAATTCATTCATTATAGAAAAAGACAAAAAAGAAAACAAAATAAGTTATTGTGTATATAAAACCTCATTCAAACGAAATACAGTTTACGTACAATGTTTATGAAACGTAATCTAAACGGTGCAATTATTTGTGTTGTTACGTTGCTAGAGGATTTGATGAGCTCGGTACCAACCGGTACCGAAAATACCGTTACCGAAAATCCCCAAAAGTGGATACCGGTACCGAATATACCTGGTACGGTACGGTTTGGTACCGGTTGGTACTGGTTCGGTACCGGTATTTGAGGGTAAAAACCGGTGAATACGGGTGGCTTACCTATACCGAAAATGTCAAAAGTCGCTACCGATTCGGTACCGAAAATATACCCGGTTTGGTAAATTTGATACCAGTACCGGTACCCGATACCATTTGCTCATCCCCTTGATGATGTTACTATTCATTGGGTTGTGTATAAAAAGTAATCTAAACGGTGCGATTACTTGCGTTGCTACAGGATTTGATGAGCTCGGTACCAACCGGTACCGAAAATAACCAAAATTCGGTACCGGTACCGAATATCTAGTACGGTGCGGTCCGGTACCGATCGGTACTGGTATGGTACCGGTATTTGAGGGTAAAAACCGGTGAATACCAGTGCCGAACCGATACCGAAAATGTCAAAAGCCAGCACCGATTCGGTACCGAAAATATACCCGATTTGATAAATTTGATACCGGTACTCGATACCATTTACTTATCCTTTGATGATGTTACTATTAATTGTCTTCTAATTTTAATATATAGGTAAATTTAATATATTGTATAGATTTTGAATTAATTGTGTTCTAATTTTAATATATAGGTAAATTTAATATATTGTATAGATTTTGAAAAATATAAAATTATAAAAAGTAAAACATATGCATACATGAAAGTTTAATTTAAAACGTTAACGAGAAATGTGTTGGCATGGGACTAGGATTAGACATATCTTGCCACCCATAATTGCTTTACTTTATTTTTAGTTAAGAGGTGTTGTTAGGGTTTTCTAATTGGGCTTCAAGTAATTATTCAAGTTTTTTGTTGTAAGAATCCTACTCGTAAGTCGTAACCCAATATGATATACTTGATTATTAGTAAAAAAAAAACATAAATTGTCATATAAAAATGCTCCCAATATGATATCCAGTTCAAACTCATGCATTAAACTCATAAATTAACTAAAAATGTCATTAAAAATAAGAACAAAACGAATCCATATAAACAAAAAAGAAAACGTCAAACGGTATCAATGGAACCAAACTTTTTTAGTCGAACAAGAAACCAACGAAACAAAACTTATGGGAGGAAAACTAGATTTTTTTGTTGATTGTGTATGTATAAGTATAATTGGCAATTTTTTTATGTAAATTTGAGTTAATTAGGTTAACTCGGTTTACATTTTTTTAACCCAATACTACTTTCGTAGACCATCTTGTTTGGATTCAGGTAATCGGGTAACAGTGTAACACCATCAGGTTAGTTTTATTTGAGTCGGTTTTTGAGTTTCGGTTAAAATTTCCACCCCTACTTTTAATGTCATGTAGTAGGGGTGTGCATGGATCGGTTTAGTTCATTTTTTACCATTAACTATAACCATAACCGCGAGCTTTGATTGTGTAATTCCTTAACCATAAAATGTCTGTGTGCGTGAACGTGCTGGTATAGTGGTATGGATGAAAGATTGAAAGCTATGGACTTCAACCTATTAAAACTACTATAAAGAAGCAACAAAAACATGCAATACAACTTGTACACTATGCTTTATGAGTTTTTCAAAAAAAAAACTTGTTTTTTTACTTTTAATCCAAAGATTTTTATCTTTTGCACATTTAACCCAACACAATTTGTTTTTATAACTTTAACACAAAACTTTCATTATTTGTAATTTATAATTTCACAACTTTTGTCACTTTTCGTTTTCATATTTCGCAAATTTTCGTTTTACGTATAGTTCTAAATTTTTCGAGTTAATACGACGCAACGTACGACTGTGGTTCAACTTTTTTATGTTTTCTTTCAAATTTTGCGAGTTAACACGTCGCAACGTGCATGTGTGGTTGAACGTTTTTACCTCTATTTTTTTCATGTTGACAGGTTCGTCGCAGCACGCAGATCCTGGGTCGAGTCAGTGTTGGTGGTCGATGACGGTTGTGTAGCATTAGTACTATTTGACACCGTTTTACACCCTGCCGCAACGCGGGGTGTGCTTTGGGGGGTTTTCAAAGAAAAAATAGTTATGCATATGGTTGTTGTAACCTTGGCTTTGGGGGTTTTCCAAAAAAAATTGATTTTTTTTACATTCCACCCAAAGGTAGTTCATAAATTATTTTTAACCCAAAACTATTTGTTTTTTTTTTTACTTTTAACCCAAAACTTTTTATCTTTTGCAATCTATCCTCATAACTTTTTTTACTTTCAACTTTAGTCCTTTATAGTAGTTTTCATTTTCCGCAAAATTTTCGCTTTATGCTTGGTTCTGAATTTTGTGACTTAACACATCACAACGTGCGTCTTTGATTTAACGTTTTTACGTTTCGTTCTAAATTTTGTGAGTTAACACGACGCAACGTGCGTGTGTGGGTGAATGTTTTTACATCGTGTATTTTTTCCCCGTTTGACAGGTTTAACATAATGTACGGGTCCTAGATCGACTTAGTTATAACTAAAGAATCCCCGCCGCATTGCGGCGGGTCAGAATCCTAGTTATTAAATTAATTTACATAATTTTTCCCATCCGTAATTTTTATAGGAAATTAATTAGGTCAAATAATAATCAACTTAATTATTCTTCTATGTTTTACAATTCGGTGAAACTTAAACTTTTGCGAGTTAACCACCGCAAAGTGAGTGTTTGATTCAAAGTTTTTATGTATACTTTTTTGTTCGGTCCCGCCGCAAAGCACGGGATTCTAAAAACTAGTTATTATCATTATGCATGTCATCAAGATTCATATTAACCAACATTCTAAACTCAAGAAATCATATAACACATGATTCCAAAACACGGATCCTCATGCTTTATCATGAATAGACTTCAAACCCTCATGAATCTAATCTGGTATTCACATCAAATTATTAGATGAACTAACCAAAAATAACTAAAAACTATGACCTCGTTCTGTTCAAGCAGGGGCGTACCCACATGTATGTTAAGGTGGGCGGGTGCACCCCTTGAAAAAATAAAATTTAGTGCTAAATTTCTGGTAAAATCCCGACTGCACCCTTTGAAAATTTTCGTTCGCACCCCTTGGAAATTTTCGACCACCCCCTTAGGAAAAAAAATCTTATGAATTTGTAAAAAAATACGTAAACACTGATTTTTTTTAAATACAACCTAATTAACTTTCCACTTAATTAATTAACTTTCACTTAAAAGAATTAACTTTCTCTTAACCTTTAACCCAATAAACACACTTAGTGGTGCACAAATCGGGTTTTTTTTAAAACCGGTTTCGGATATGGAACCGGGTTCGGATAGGATCGTGTTTTACAAAATCGGGTTTTTTTTTAAAACCTGGTCGGGTCCGGGTCCGAGTTTTCTACCAAAAATGTATACCCTATATACCCGGGTTTGGGTAGGGTTCGGTCGGGTTTTATAAAACCCGGGTATTATAATACCCTATTTCCGGGTTCGGGTATTCATCGGATAGGGTTCGGGTATGCATCGGGTTGGGAAAAAACCCGCACCGGGTATTAAAAAAACCCTACCGGGTATTAATGCTTCTTGCACATTCAAAGAAGGGACCCGCATCAGCATTGTTGGACGGACAGAGAGCGGAAAAACAACATTAATAACTGCATTTTTCCGTCTGGTAGAACCTGATAGTGGAACAATTCATATAGACGGTTTGGACATTTGCTCTATAGGACTAAAGGACCTTAGAATGAAACTAAGTATCATCCCTCATTGGAGAACCGGTTTCGCTTCAAACTACTAGTAATTAAGACTAAAAGTAAGGAAGTCCTTTTCTTGACTTGGCCTGCGTTCATTATACCTACCCCCTTTTTAAAAAACTTGATTTCAATCTCAACAAAGAAATGAAAGCATAACTCTTTGCTTGTTGTCCTCTTACTTACTCAATTGTGGAGGTCTCTCGGGTGTCTGATCCGATCAGTCTCGTGATGAAGAGAATTCCGATCTTCCACTAAGAAAGGTCTCGTCACGACAACTCAATTTGTCCGGTAAACTACTAGGGGCTCCCCATGGTTTATTAAAAGGGAGGGGAGATTTGCTCCTCATCCGGGGGTTCATTTCATTCATTATGCACTTGGTTGAGCAACGGATCCTGACGTGATACATCTTCGTAATGAAAATGGAGTGTAAACATTCTCTGATTGCCTTTCTTTGATTCCCCCCATACAGAAAGAGAGGCCTTCCTGTACGAGTAGTGAAGAACTAAACGATTTTGTTTTGTTGGTTGTTGACCAACGGAAAGAAAGGGAAAAAGAAATGCCAGTCACTTAGTAAAAAGGCTCTCTAAGAGTTTGGGGTCCTTTCTAAAAGCGAGAAGAAACTCCTCGTATTCAGAGACAGAGTCTAGCTCCAAACTTTTGACGATGTTGGAGGATACCTCCATATAGTGGTCATGGGTCCGTGAGAATTGGCATTATCGTGGCAACGTAGACCTAAGTGAAGTGGTCATATTGGATCCTTGGGAACCATCACAAGTACGGCCGACATCTATTTATTTAAACGAGAATGCCGTGTCGTCCAGCGGAGCCTAGAAGAAGATGACTCGCGCAGACAGCTGACTCCTTTTCAATAGAAAAGAATAGCCAAACCAACCCAGCTGCCTGGTCAATCTCAGAAAGAAGATAGGCCGGCAAACCGGAGACGTACGACCACGGTCCCGACCTTACCAGCACCGGGGGTGTACTAATCAATGAACCCCCGAAACCTACTTTCTTTTCTGACAAAATCAACCAAGCCTAACCGGTCACGACATGTTGTTGATATTGATTGAGTTGGAGGGACTTTCGATTACTGAATCCATCCATAAACCTAGACCCCGATAACCTTCGTAACCAAAGTGTCACGACAACATCCAAAGGTCACCCTTGGATTCTTAGGGGGGCAAGGAAGAGGCTGTTATGTTAGTTGTAGCGCGCCTTCCCTCTTTATAACACTTCGGAAAGATTTTGCATTGCATTTCTTATGATGACCTGGTCGAGAGAGTACGATACATCGGTGTAAAAGATTGATCCCTTTGGATCTTGGTCCATGATGGCCTTTTTATTAATAGAACTGGAAGAGGAGGAAAAGAAATAGCTTATGATAACCATCTATTTGAGTCGATCATTTCGTAGATCTCATTCAAGTTTTTTTTATGCAGTGGAAAGGCCTTAAAATCTGAAGTTTTACGCTTAAAGGAAGAAATGTTCACAGAAGGTTGAGAAGTAGTACGGGGGGAATGTGAGATCGAAAGTAACCTAGCGCAATATTTCGGCGTAAATGAAATAATGAATAAGGACAGAAAAACCAACTCATGTTTAGGGAGTTCATCAGAACTTTAACTGCTATCATTGCTGCTTTTCTTGCTTTGGCGGGAGCTGCATGGTCCTTGAATTTTTTTTTCATTGCTTCTTTCTGCCTATTTAATTCTATCTATTGGTTGTTTATTTATAGTAATACTCTGTATCTCTTTATTATTTCCGATGAACAGTCACTCACTTTTGACAGTTATACGATTCCAGAAGATGATCTAGAATTGGGTCAATTACGTTTATTAGAAGTGGACAATCGAGTGGTTGTACCAGCCAAAAGTCATCTACGTATTATTGTAACATCTGCTGATGTACTTCATAGTTGGGCTGTACCTTCCTCAGGTGTAAAATGTGATGCTGTACCTGGTCATAATATGTTACAAAAAAAAGGTTGGTTAAAACCAAGGTGGGAAACCCCTGATTTCCTATTTATCTTTCTGTTGGGAATCTTCCTTCCCCTGCCGTCATTGGCATTTTGTTCTGGGAATCCAGAGACTCCCCCCATCGATACCTCCGGGTTCTTTGCGGAACCCCCTGCCCCCTATGCTTGGCAACAAAATGGGCAAGTGGGTCCGGTTATAGCGGAACCGCAGCAGATTCCGGCGGCTATCGACCCGGAACCCTTATGGGCAGACGAGGTCCGCCGAAGAGCTCTCCGGACCCGCTTGGATCTGCGGAATCAACTAAATATCCGGCCGCTTAGTCCGCAGGTTATGACGCAAATTATAGACTATCAAATCTTGGTCGAGAGGGAAATAGAGAAGTACCTATTAGCCCAAGGGTACCACCGGGCTAATTTGGTGCGGAATTGGCTCGAGATACGGCAACAAATCTTTTCTGGGGAGCGGTTCACAGTCCGCAACTATCAGAGGCTCTGGGGAACCATTCAAGATTTTGGAATTGAGAATTCCGCCCCCCTCCAGAGGGTTCGCCGAGGGAATCATTTACTATAAATCAAAAGTAGTGTCGTGGATAAAAAAAGAATCTAGTCTAATGACTCGCAGATGTAGGATAGGGGATAAAGAACCCGAACCGAACTGCGTGACCAAAGCGACTCCTACGGAAAAGTAAATCGAAAGATTTGCAGCCAGTTCAAGCCTGGCAAGTCGCGCCTTTCAGTCGAGCTACTCTCTCTCGTATTTGACGTGGTGTCGTGGTCACGCAAATTTAATCCCAATAACAACTATGTAAATAGTGGCAAGTGGGTATCGAACACAGGGAGTTTGTGGAAAATGTGCTATTTGCGATGCTTCTCTAGGTTAACTAAATTAAACTAAGTGCAAGAAAATAAAATTCACGAGTTGTTTGGAGTTGATTGGTTTTAAAAACTAAGATTAATTAACTAATTTGCGAAATGAAACTTGAGGTTGTAAACAATTGAGAAATAAACGACTATCTTGTGTATTCGGTTTGCTTCAACTTTTGTGTTAATCATTTAACTAGAAAGAACTACATAGACATAGTTCATGCATAAACAATTGTAGTGATGAAAGGGGACGAAGTACTCAGATTCCGAGAACGTGAGGTTATCACCCGATGATCAATCAACCCTTACCCAAACCTAACTATACCCATGATATCCCGATTGCCAACGGCACCAAGAACGTATGGTTGCTAATTAGTTTAAAATAAGAATCAACCTGTTACTAACAATCGATTACACACCATAACAATCAATTTAAATGAAAAGAGATTGATATTCTAGAAATGCAAATAAGAACACAAAAGTCTAAACAAACCTTCACCACAAGATAGTCATTAAAGTACCTAGCCACTCATGGCTTTAACACGCTTCATGACAAATAGAAATAACAATGTTCACAAGTTCCACCAACTAAAACAAGACAAGAATTTAGTAAAAGATTGTTCCAAAATGATTCTAGTGAAAAGATTATGCAAAAGATATGTTTCCTAGCTCCCCAAGTGCCTTCAAATAGTCCCCCACTCGTTTTTCTCAAGTAGTAACCGACCAAGCATGATTAGCAATCATAAAATGTCTTCAAAATGCTCTTTAATGTGTCAGTTACGTTTTTGGTTCGATCGGCGCCGTAAGCTACGGCCACCTGCCGTAGCTTACGGTGGTCAGTGGTTTCCGAGGCTCAGTCAGCGCCGTAAGATACGGCAGGTGGCCGTAGCTTACGGCGAGCAATGATTTTCTACGCCTCCTAGCTCCTGTCTTACGGCACCCATTTCTTGTAGGTTATAGGGGCCGTAAGCTACGGCCTGGTGGCGTAGCTTACGGCTCTGAGTGATCTTTTGCTTCCGATTCCTTCATTTTCCTTTGTTTTCACACATCTTGATCACGCCAGCCTCTAACATCCTTCAAGCCCTCTAAAAGCTGCATCTTGTACACTTTAACACCTGCACCACCATTAACTTGTGATTACCTAATTCACGCAAATAACCGGATAAAATGTAGAATGTGTGTTAAGTTTAAGCCTTTTAAGGGTTGTCCTACGGACCACCCGTCACATCCCCACACTTACCCGTTGCTTGTCCCAAGCAACCACTTCAAAAACTGTTTTTAACCATAAGCGACCAATCATGCAAACCAAACCAAAGTGCCATCCTTTTACTAGCTTTTTATCAAACCACAAGACACACCCCTCACAAACTCTCGGTGACAAGAAAAATTAGCAAATTATGCTAAACCACTCAATGCGTATATGTGTGTGTGCGACAATAAGCTTGTATGAAAATCAAATTGCCTCCTAACCAATGTCTAGCATGCTTTTGAATCAAAGAAACTTACGGGTTGTAATGGGGCTAGGTGCAAGGGTAGGAAAAGGAATATATATGTAGTAGCGAAGGATTTAACCCGGTCTTTTATTACACCATGAAACGAACAACTATCAAACTTAACTACTATATACAAACAACTAAACATCACCTTTTTTTTTTTTTTTTTTTCATTGCTTTTTCTTCTCTCTCTCTTTTTTTTTTTTTTTTTTTTTTTTAACAACTAAATCACAAATTACTAAACAACCAATAATACTATAAGACCGGGTCAAATCGGGTAAATTTTTGGGTAACTAACTAGGGGGTGACAAATGATAGGCTTTAAGCACAAAATGGGCAACTAAATGTCCAAACCCCCGCCCCTCTCGCAACCATGCTCATATATATAATTAATGAGGTCCAACCCCCCAAATCCCACACTCGCACTCATCTAGACGAGGCATCCTAGAAGTCCCCTATCATCTTCAAAAGCATGTTGACTCTAGGATTTAACAAGTATTCACACACAAGTTCTATTAACACACAACACACAACGCCACTCAAACAAGGAAATATCACTAACAATCATGCGTGGCTCAATTCTCACCAAGAAAGGATTAGAGATGGGTGTCGGTGTGTCAAATGGAACAATATCAAGTGTTCAAAATTTTACACTTTCGCTTGGATTTGCAAAAATTTTTGAATTTCTCAAAAATTTCCCCCATCCCCACACTTGGGATACATTGTCCCAATGTATGGTTTTGAGGGAAAGATCGCTTTCAACAAAAACATCCCCAATGGCTTATATTCTCAAACCCAAATATTTTTTTTTTTTTTTTTTTTTTTTTAAACTCCACCGACTCTCACAACCCATCAACATATTAACACAAACACCACCCAACCTCCCAACCGCAACATAAACATAAACACATAGACATATATACAAAAATGTACAAAGGAGCGAAATACGACCTGGCTAGTAATACTTCGGCTGTGGAGGCCCAAAGATGGACGTCATCATATCCGTCCACTCACCAAAACCAAATGCTCCACCGCTACTACTTCTTCCTTGATCACTGCTTGGATTTGCTTGTTGATAACTCATGGCATGCGGGTCCACCCATTGAGAATGATGCAATGGCGGGGTGGGGTATGATACACTACCATCATATGGTGGAAGTGTGGTGTAGTCCACAACGGGTGGATCTCCCACAACCGGTTGCCCCGCATGCCATTGATCATGCATGCGCCTTTGTCGATCATCCAAGTAACGGTTATTCATCTCTTCTTCATGGGCATATCTATGAGCACGGTTCATTTGCTCATTCCTATCATAGCTTCTTTTGATAGCCCTTTCCGCACTAGCACCCAAAAAAGTTTGTTGATCAAATAACACTTGGTTTGGTTCACTCCAATTGCCGAATGTGGGTGGCCGCCTTTGTTGAATGATTTGACCCATATCCCCCGAGTGGGCCCAATACGGGTCGTAAGCTTGTTGTGCATAGTCAAATGCACTTCCCACATATCCAGATTGTACACCGGCTCCTTGAACCCCCGCTTGACCAACACCTCTTACTTGAGCATCTACCGTGAATGTGTCTTCGCGGTAATCATCATCCCCACTCACTTCATCATCCGTTGACTCGGGCTCCTCTTCCTCCCCCGGTCGTAACGGTCTCGCATCTACTTTTAACGCTCTCCACCTTCTACCATCCGTTTTCAACTTATGAAACCTATCCGATTCGGTGTACGTCCAATCCGACCCAAGATTCTTAAGGTCGAATGGTCTAAACCTCTTGTAAGAACCTCTTTCATCTCCTTTGATTGCCCCATACTTCTTGAGTAATGCCGTAATCAACCGGCAATGGGGTATAATCTTCCTTTCCCCGCTATTCTTGCTCAACCAAATGTTGTTTAGTACCAAAAATCGGAAAGGAACCTTGGGTGACCCATTCATCAACATATACAAAACTGGTACTTCTTGAAACCGCACCTCCATCTTGTCACCCCGCCTTGGCATGACATTGTACATGCACAACGTCAATAACAACTTCGCTTCCATCCTTAAATTTCTTCTATATAACTTCCCATGTGTTGTGCCCGGAAGGAAAAGGTAATCAAGCATGGCTTGCCATTGTTCATGTTTCGCGGGCTCATGATAAAGATCCCTAAGACTCGGGTAGATATATTCATTGGCCGGCCCATCATCAAACTTTGCCACCCGGCGCAAAGAATCATATGACATTTCCACTTTCACACCATTACACTTCCCAACTAACCGCATCTTGTTCGGAGCCTTGAATGGGGGACATTCGAGTGATGCCACCCACTCTTGAATTTGCTTGTCATACATTTTCTTCGTCTCACCATCATAGCATTTTGTGGCCGCTCCCCAACCCAACGCGTTAAACTTGGCGATGATCCCAAACGGGGAAAAATCCGCCTCCCGGATTTCTTTTTCACAAATAAACGCTTCTCCCCGTTGTTTTAGCTTGTTCATTTGTTCGTGAAAAAGATCCTCTCTCCATTCCGCGGGTTGGTCTAACAATGAACCGGATGTCCAATCCGGTTTTGGCCCCCTTGGCGGTGCATCCTCCTCCGAATCCGGGTCACCAATCCGAGCCAATTTCCTCCTTTTCTGTTGTGCCGCATCCCCTTGGGAAGAACTTGCAATTCCCTTTCCTTTCCTAGACGCCATACCTACACACATTCACAACCAAACAAACAATTCAAGTTAGTTATTTTTATTCCATCTTCCCCACACTTGCTTCATGTTATAGATATAAATGTGCAAAAACCCAAAAATTTTTATTTCTTCAAACAAAATTTTGGCATGATGTCTCCTAAAATCAGAATTTTCCAACAAAGTTTTATAAAACATCAACACATTTATACTAATAACAATCAATGGTTTACAAATTCTATCATCTATCTCATACAAGCAAGTGTGTAAGTAAAAACATGATGGAAACTTACAAACCTCAATGTACTTCAAAGAATGAACAAAAATTGCATACCTTGGTGTTGTAGAAGATGAGAATCACTAAAGCTTGAAGTTCACACAAAAACCCACAAAAAGACCCAAATTTTCGGCACCTAGGGTTTGAAATTCGACCCAGAAAACTAAGGAATCTTCAATATTCAGTACTAAATCTGAATTCCTTGTGAAATTCCACCCAAAATAGACCCAAGAATCACCGAAATCGGACTTGTTTTGAGAAAGTTATGAAAGTGTGAAGTTAGGGTTTCTAAGTGAAGTGAAGAAGAAGAAGAAGAAGAAGAAAAGAGAAGTTGTGGTTGGGGGTGAATAAAGAAGATGTGTGGTTGGGGTTGAAGTTTTATTATTATTTTTGTTAAATTTTCGGATTTGTTGTTTTTTTTTTATATATATATATATATATATATAATCACGATCTGAACCAGACCCAAAACTTCACTCGGTGCCGTACGCTACGGCACATAGCCGTAGCTTACGGCAATCACTGGCAAAAAATTACACGCCGTAAGACAGGGGCTCGATGCCGTAAGCTTATTTTGGATGAGAGGCCACCGTAAGCTACGGCCCCCCCACCGTAGCTTACGGTGAGTACTGGGCTCAGGGGGCTGGAAAAAACTTGTTTTTAATTATATATATATATTTATTTATTTATTTATTTTTTTTTATAAGTTTTATGACTTTAAGAAAAACATAAATTTTACCCTACCCCCCGTTAAAAACCCGTGTTGTCCTCAACACTATGTTCGGGAAATTCGTGAAAATTTCCCCACACTTGTTTCGAACACCGGCTTTGAACGAGATTTATACGAAACGAAATAAACTACACTAAATATTTACAAGTACCAAACCTGGGCCTCTTTCACGTTTCCTCATCATCCACTGGGCGTAAAATGTAGCCCACCTTATCTAGCTCAAGATTGTTGATATCATTCCCTTCCAAGTACGGTTTGAGGCGATGCCCGTTAACCGTTTGTTGCTTGTTTGTTCGTTCGTCTTGAATATCAACATCTCCGAACCTTCCCACTCTTCGGACAACGTAAGGACCCATCCACTTGCTTTTTAGTTTCCCCGCAAACAATTTCAACCTTGAATTATACAACCACACCTTCTGACCCACTTCAAAGTTCTTTTTCTTTATCTTCGCATCATGAACTTTTTTAAGTTTGTCTTTGTATGCGGATGCACACTCATAGGCTTGATCTCTTATTTCCTCTATTTCATTCAATTGAAGCTTTCTCGCCCGACCCGCTTCATCGTAGTTTGCGTTTACCGTTTTAATTGCCCAATACGCCCGGTGTGCCAACTCCATAGGCAAGTGACATCCTTTCCCATAAACCATCCGATAAGGAGTGGTATCAAGTGGAGTTTTGTAAGCCGTTCGATAGGCCCACAACGCATCGTCAAGCTTGCTTGACCAATCCTTCCGATCCGTTCTCACCGTCTTCATTAAAATCTCTTTAATTTGCCGGTTAGAAACTTCGACTTGACCACTCGTTTGCGGGTGGTATGGTGTAGCAACGCGGTGGTTCACATTGTATCTCTTGAGCAACTTCCCAAAATTGAAATTCTTGAAATGCGACCCGCCATCACTTATTATCACCCTAGGCACACCAAAACGAGCAAAAATATTAGATTGCACAAACTTACATACAACGGAGTGATCATTGGTCCTTGTGGCAATAGCTTCAATCCATTTCGACACGTAATCGACCGCCACCAAAATGTATAAAAACCCATTTGAGTTTGGGAAAGGACCCATAAAGTCAATTCCCCAAACATCAAATACTTCTACTACCAAAATCGGGTTTAACGGCATTTCATCACGTTTCGAAATACTTCCCATTCTTTGACAATTGATGCAATTCCGGGCATACTCACAAGAATCCTTGAAAATCGTGGGCCAATAAAACCCACTAGATAACACCCGATAACCCGTCTTGTTCCCACTAAAATGCCCACCACACGCCGATGAATGAGCATGAATCAAAATCTCTAGAACTTCCGTTTCGGGAACACATCTTCGTATCACTTGATCGGCCCCGATTTTGAACAAGTCGGGTTCATCCCATATGTATTGCTTCACTTGACTAAGAAATTGTTGTCGTCTCTTCCTAGTCCAATGATTTGGCATTGCACCCTTAGCCAAATAATTAACGTAATGGGCATACCAAGGTGCAACATAAGTAGAGACGGCTAACAAGTGCTCATCGGGAAACCGTTCATTGATTTCACTTGGGTCATCAACACCTTCCAACGGGATTCGGGACAAATGATCCGCAACAACATTTTCACATCCCTTTTTGTCCCGAATCTCAAGATCGAATTCTTGTAGTAAAAGCACCCAACGAATCAACCGGGGCTTTGCATCCTTCTTTTCCATCAAGTATCGGACCGCGCTATGATCCGAATACACTATCACCTTGCTTCCCCAAATATAAGATCGAAACTTGTCCAAGGCATACACCACTGCTAGTAATTCTTTCTCGGTTGTGGTGTAGTTAAGTTGCGCCTCGGACAATGTTTTGCTTGCATAGTATATCACCACCGGCTTTTTATCTACCCTTTGCCCCAAAACCGCTCCAATGGTCGTGTCACTAGCATCACACATAATCTCGAACGGCTTTGACCAATCCGGTGGTTGCAAAATGGGAGCCTTCACCAACTGTTCCTTCAACACATGAAACGCTTGCAAACATTCATCAGTAAAATCAAATGGAACATCTTTTAATAATAAGTTACATAAAGGTTTTGTGATTACACTAAAGCCTTTAATAAACCTTCGATAAAATCCCGCATGTCCCAAAAAAGATCTCACCCCCTTTACATTCTTTGGTGGGGGTAAAGATGAAATTACCCGAATCTTTGCTTTGTCTACCTCCATCCCCCGGTCCGAAATGACATGCCCCAAAACAATACCCTCTTGAACCATAAAATGGCTCTTTTCCCAACTTAGTACCAAGTTTGTCTCAACACACCTTTTTAAAACTTTTTCTAATTCATTAAGACAAGAGTCAAAACTTGGACCAAAAATGGAAAAATCGTCCATAAACACTTCAAGAGACTCCCCGACCATATCCGAAAATATACTCATCATACATCTTTGGAACGTGGCGGGGGCGTTACATAATCCAAATGGCATTCGCCGAAAAGCAAATGTACCATATGGACATGTAAACGTGGTTTTGTGTTGGTCGTCCGGGTGAATAGCAATTTGATTATATCCCGAATACCCATCCAAAAAGCAATAATATTTTTGACCGGAAAGTTTTTCAATTATTTGGTCAATGAAGGGTAACGGGAAATGGTCTTTTGAGGTAGCCGCGTTTAATTTGCGATAATCAATACACACTCGCCACCCGGTTACCGGACGGGTGGCGATTTGCTCACCTTGTTCATCTTTCACTACTTGGATACCGGATTTTTTAGGCACTACCTGTGTCGGACTTACCCATGCACTATCCGAAATGGGGTAAATGATCCCCGCATCCAACCACTTGATGACTTCTTTCTTCACCACCTCTCTCAAATTCGGATTTAACCTTCTTTGTGTTTCACGGGTCGGCTTCGCATCCTCGCTTGTAATAATCTTGTGCATCACAATTGATGGACTAATGCCTTTTAAATCGGCTATCGTCCACCCAATTGCCGCCTTATGAGCCTTCAACACCCGCATCAATTCTTCCTCTTGAGCTACCTCCAAGTTGGAAGCAATGATTACCGGTAAGGTATCATTTTCCCCCAAAAATGCATACTTTAGGTGCTTTGGTAGCTCCTTCAACTCCACACTTGGTGGACTTTCCAAAGAAGGCTTGGTGCCCGAATCGATTTCCACCGGTAATGTATCCGTTTGGTAAGTCCATGGTGGACTTCCTTCCTTCACCGCGAGAGCTTCTTGCTCCTTCTCTTCAACCTCTAACTCGCATGTATGAACCTGCAAAGACATATCACAAACACAAGAACCCAAAATTTCTTCTTCGAACACCTTCGGGTCATAGCCATCTATAAAATCTGCCAAGAAACACTCCTCACCATACACATTAGTACCGTTAGTAAAAACATTCAACCTCATTTTTCTATTTCCGAATGTCATGTCAACTGTGCCATAGCGACAATCAATAATAGCATGTGCGGTGTTCAAAAATGGCCGACCCAAAATAACATTTTGTTGTTGAATTGGGTCCGCGGATGAGTAATCTAGCACAAGGAAATCAACGGGATAATAAAATTCATCAACTTTAACTATAACATCCCGTACGATACCCCGGGGAAGTTTATGAGACAAGTCGGCTAATACAACCGTTGTCTCAACCCGCTTCAATGGACCAAAATCGTATTGGTCATATAACCCCCCGGTAGGATACTTACTCCGGCTCCAAGATCCAATAATGCCCTCGTAGTTTGAAAATTTCCAACTTGAATATTTATTAAAGGCGTTCCCGGATCTTGTAACTTAGGAGGAAGGTCACCTTTCAATACCGCACTTACCCGCTCCGTCAAATCTACCAATTTAGGCACTTTTTGTTGCCTCTTTTGAGTACACAATTCCTTTAGAAATTTGGCGTAAGCGGGTACCTGTTTAATAGCTTCAAGCAAAGGAAGATTAATTTTAACCTGTTTGAATACCTCCCACATTTCCTCTTTTTGAGGACCCCGTTTTGAAATAAAATTTTTTCTACCCGGGTCTAATAAAGCCGAAGGAAACGGTACTTCACTAGACCCCTCACCCTCATTTACTTTTTCTTTTTCTTTAATAATTTCGGGTTTTTCAAAATTGGGTTTTTTAGAAGAAACAATGGGTGGTTCGTTTTCTTCCTCACTTTCTTGACCCGTTATATCCTCAACCACACCTTCAACCAAATCCGGTGAAGGATTGGTTTTATACTCTTTCCCACTTCTCAAAACACTCACATGATGAATATTAACATTGTTACCTCTTGACGTACCGTGAGATGGATTTACCTTAGTGTCGCTTGGTAATTGACCTTTACCCTTCTTCAATTCGGACACTTCGGTTGCAAGTTGACCCATTTGAGTGGTCAAAGTTTGGATTGCTTTGTCTCGCGCCTCATCCTTTTGTATGCGTGCGTCATCCATTTGGTTTCTCTTTTGCATCTCCGCTTGCATACACTTCAACATTTCCATCATTTCATTTCCACCCGAAGACCCCCCTTTTTCTTGACCCGCTTGGTATTGCCTTTGGTATCCTTGGTTGTTCCCACCTCTATATCCACCTTGATTATTGTAAGGTTGGCGCGAACCATAATTCCCTTGGCTACCTTGAAAGTTCGGGTTTGATTGATTCGAAGGGTTCCCATAACGAAAATTCGGATGATTTCTCAACCCGGGGTGATAAGTGTTAGAATTCATGTTGTAATTTCTACCACCCCCTCCTTGACCTTGAATGGCATGAACTTCTTCAAATTGCCCTTCAACCATTCCTTGGCAATTTTCCGCCGCATGACCTATTTCATTACACAATGCACAAACATCATAAATTTGATTAGAAGTTTGTATATTACCGTCATCAACCGCGTGCACTTGTGTTCGAGTAACGGCCGGTCGTGCTCTCCTTGAAGCTTGAGCCTTTCTCTTTGAGGTGATCGCCATTTGTTCCAAAAATTCCCAATCCTCATGCTCATAATTTGTGCCAAAAGTTCCATTTGTGATGGACATCAAATCTCGTGCATCTTCGGCACACAGCCCTTCATGAAAAGCGTTCATTAACTCCCAAAGCTCAATCCCATGGTGTGGACAATTTTTAATCATCATGTTCAAACGCTCGAATGCTTCATGGAACATTTCGCCTTGTTGTTGTTGAAAGCTCCTCAATCCTTTTCTCGCATCATTGGTCTTTTGGGCGGTATAGAATTCGTCTAAGAATGTTTGTTGCATCTCCGCCCAAGTATAAATAGATGCTGAAGGCAAAGTGTAGAACCACTTCTTTGCCTTGTCCTCCAAAGAAAATTGAAATAGCACCAACTTGATATCATCGGCCGAAAAACCTTGACTCCCAAGAGTATTGCAAATTGAGTCATAGGCCTCCAAATGGAAATAAGGCTCCTCCGTTGCTAGCCCCTTATATTTCGGCAAACTTTGTAACGAATTAGTTCTTACTTCAAAAGTTCTCCCTTGGTTGTTATGAGGAATAACCACCGGTGAAGGATTGTGCGTTATCACCGGTCTAAAATGTGCTTCAATTCCCCTTGCATTTTCCCTAAGATGCCTCCTTGGCACACCAAATCGACCTCTTGGACGAACTTGACCCATTGGCCTTTGCATGGGCCCTTGTGGTACGATTGGTTGTTGAATTGGCCTTTGAATTTGCGGTTGCACCTGTTGTGGTCGAACTTGTTGCAAAGGAACCGGGCGTTGCATTTGCGGCCCTTGTGGCCTTGGCCTAATATGTTGAGGTATGAGTTGTTGTTGAACCCCACCAACATTTGGAATCGCTTGTACTTGGCCTTGCGTATAACCGTACTCCCCTTGCTCTCCATCACCCCCATAACCGTATCCTTCTTCATCAAAACCTTCAAATTCCTCATAACCTTCATCATACCCATCTCCTTGAATTCCCGATGATTGCCCAAATGGAATAGTCGAGTATTGGAAACCCGATTGATTTGGTGGTCGATACGGTGTAGCATGGACAATAGACGAAATTGGTGCCATAGTATGGCTCGAATATGACGGACCCGCACCCGGGAAAAAATGGGATAATGGTGGTATAGTAGTGGAAGGGTTAAAGGTGACGGTTGGTTCTTCTTGGGTAGTAATGGGCTGTGTGGTGTTGGTTGGTGTAACCTGTTGAGGTATGGTGGGTTCGGTAGTATTTGGTGGAATGGTAGTGTTAGGTGAAGGTTGAGTGGATGTTGGTATGAATGATGAGGTAAATTCACCCGTAGTGGGTGGTGGTGGTGGTGGATCCATGTATCGAATTGGTGTAACTGGTGTTGTTGGTGAACTATTGATTGTATTTTCCCTTAGCAAAATTCTGTTTGCTCGCAAAGTTCGCTCGATTTCCGGATCAAACGCCAATGGTGATAGCTTGTGAGAGCTCCTAGTACGCATGCACCTGTAAATACCTGCACACTAACACACCTCGCGTAAACCAGAAAAATAACAAACTTAAAGCAAAAACAAAAATAACACACGTTGCGCACTACTCCCCGGCAACGGCGCCAAAATTTGACGTGGTGTCGTGGTCACGCAAATTTAATCCCAATAACAACTATGTAAATAGTGGCAAGTGGGTATCGAACACAGGGAGTTTGTGGAAAATGTGCTATTTGCGATGCTTCTCTAGGTTAACTAAATTAAACTAAGTGCAAGAAAATAAAATTCACGAGTTGTTTGGAGTTGATTGGTTTTAAAAACTAAGATTAATTAACTAATTTGCGAAATGAAACTTGAGGTTGTAAACAATTGAGAAATAAACGACTATCTTGTGTATTCGGTTTGCTTCAACTTTTGTGTTAATCATTTAACTAGAAAGAACTACATAGACATAGTTCATGCATAAACAATTGTAGTGATGAAAGGGGACGAAGTACTCAGATTCCGAGAACGTGAGGTTATCACCCGATGATCAATCAACCCTTACCCAAACCTAACTATACCCATGATATCCCGATTGCCAACGGCACCAAGAACGTATGGTTTCTAATTAGTTTAAAATAAGAATCAACCTGTTACTAACAATCGATTACACACCATAACAATCAATTTAAATGAAAAGAGATTGATATTCTAGAAATGCAAATAAGAACACAAAAGTCTAAACAAACCTTCACCACAAGATAGTCATTAAAGTACCTAGCCACTCATGGCTTTAACACGCTTCATGACAAATAGAAATAACAATGTTCACAAGTTCCACCAACTAAAACAAGACAAGAATTTAGTAAAAGATTGTTCCAAAATGATTCTAGTGAAAAGATTATGCAAAAGATATGTTTCCTAGCTCCCCAAGTGCCTTCAAATAGTCCCCCACTCGTTTTTCTCAAGTAGTAACCGACCAAGCATGATTAGCAATCATAAAATGTCTTCAAAATGCTCTTTAATGTGTCAGTTACGTTTTTGGTTCGATCGGCGCCGTAAGCTACGGCCACCTGCCGTAGCTTACGGTGGTCAGTGGTTTCCGAGGCTCAGTCAGCGCCGTAAGATACGGCAGGTGGCCGTAGCTTACGGCGAGCAATGATTTTCTACGCCTCCTAGCTCCTGTCTTACGGCACCCATTTCTTGTAGGTTATAGGGGCCGTAAGCTACGGCCTGGTGGCGTAGCTTACGGCTCTGAGTGATCTTTTGCTTCCGATTCCTTCATTTTCCTTTGTTTTCACACATCTTGATCACGCCAGCCTCTAACATCCTTCAAGCCCTCTAAAAGCTGCATCTTGTACACTTTAACACCTGCACCACCATTAACTTGTGATTACCTAATTCACGCAAATAACCGGATAAAATGTAGAATGTGCGTTAAGTTTAAGCCTTTTAAGGGTTGTCCTACGGACCACCCGTCAGTATTCCGCCCCTCTACGCTTCGAAGGAGTTCCGGGAGCAAGAATCTCTTTCAAGTTCAACTAGTCGTGCTCAACGCGCGAATGACAAGCCATCGATCGCTGCTATAGTCACTTCACGGCGCCAGTTTTCGATTAAGACTTCGGGAGCTTTCCTATTCCAAGTGTTATTGTTGAATAGGAGAATCAAGCGACAGCGACCACTGAAGAGCGGGCTAGCGCTCCACTGAACAGCAAGCTAAAAGAGACTCTTGACCACTGAAGAGCTGGCGTTGACAGAAAGTATTCCTAGAAAGTATTACATAGCAGCGTGGCTAGCTCAGGTTCCCGTAGGTCGACTTTGGCGATCTAAATCGATGATGCTTCCTGGCGCTATACGCGTTAGGCTCAGAAGCATGCCTGTAAGTGGCGTTAGGAGATGGACGAGTTAAAGCAAGAAATCTTACTCAAGAAAGTGTTTATGGTCGTTGAGCTCGAGAGGACTTTAACCGCGGTAAACTACTTCAATCGAAGTTGATGGGAAGAATAGCTTCTGGAAAGACTTAAAGGAAGAGTGACGCCTACTTACCATTCAGAATAGACGTTTATTTGCGTTCAGTCGCAAGAAAGCATCTCGAAGCATTCTTCGTTCATATGAGTTCCTAACTCTCGCTAGAAGATTGGTTAAATAGGTAATGTTGGTGAACTATCCCGCACAAGCTGCTGCAGAGGTCGTAAGGAAGTAGGCTCGACCGAAGAAGAGCTAGTGGCGCTAGGGGATGATTGAAGTCAATCCGAGTTGCTAAAAGCCCGTGTTTTTCGTTGTAATATGAAATCCTTTCCATAAGGAGGATTCCTAACTTCAAAGTTGCTAAAACACCGTATTTTTTATAGCTATTCAATAGATGTTTAATATTCTTCCATAGTCAATCTTATAGTTTAAAGTGTATCTTTGTATGGTATGAATTCATCCATGTAAAATGCCCACAGAAGGGCGAAAGCACGACAAGCCTACCCATCATCAAAGCAAGCCCAAGTCAAGATCTATTCAAAAAAAGCCCGTCAAAGTTGTGGAGTTGGCTCCTCACATGAAAGAATGCAAAGGATATGAGTCCATCCAAATAGCCATGAGAATGACAACCATCAAAGAGGCCTAAGCCCATATTCCCTTGGCACATCCAAATGATGTTCAGTGGTCTCTAGCCAAGTAGCAGTGACCCGCAACTAGTTAATCATGCTATCCTTACCTCATCTCTGGTTCAGGACCAACCATGCACTCACACGACTCTATTCTTAAGCTTGCAGTAGTGTCGTTGCTCTAGTAGTCCAACCATGCAGTAGCATACCAATGCAGATATCGCTCCATCCATCTTTCTTTCAAAAATCTTTAAAACACGCAATCTGCATCGTCACCATAGAAAGTACGAATCCGATCAATTTCAACTTCATTGAAGTGGACGTACACGCTCCATGATAAACGCCCTTACCATTCCATTAGGGATTTCTACCTTAGTATAAAGGATTGGCTCAAGCAAGTGCTCCTAATAGAAAGACAAAGAACACCATACGATTTAAGGATTGGCTCAAGCAACCTATCTTACTAATAAGAAAGTGGCTGCTAGTTGTAGCGCCCCTTTATAAAATGATATTCTTCTGCGAGACTCCATCCAACCAAATCCCATTTTTGAAGGATGTATTCTCGGAAAACATCATCGCGAAAGCTTTCCGGTTGGAGGTGAGCTAAAATGGAATGACGGGGATTGAATGGCCTGGAAAGCTGGTAGGGTTTGGGGCGAGCTGTGGGCTTAGATTAGAGGGAGGGGGACTGCGAACGTCCGCCCCATGAAGCGCCGGGGAACCATGCATTCCTCTCGGGCTGGGCTCTCGCGTGTCCGGGGTCCGATCAGATCAACCAGCGACCGGTTTACGGAACAAGGAGTTAAGCAAGGGCCAGGAGATTGATGAAAGAAACTGGCCGAAGTCAGTGTTGTGTTCAACTCCGCGGTTGGAAGGATTGCTTTCTGCCGTCTGTCTTTTCCTTCTCTCTCTTCTCTTAGCAAAGTAGGCTCAAGTCAAACTTTTGGCTTGCTACAAGCTGGGCTCAGGGACTGCAGTCAGCCGCTTCCCCTGTAGTCGTCAGCTCGTTTTTGACAGATCCGATCGGGTGTTCATAATCTGGAGTAAAAGGATTCGAACCTTTGCATGCCGGTACCAAAAACCGATGCCTTACCACTTGGCTATACTCCATACGGCCTGTTTTGGACGGTAAACGGGGAGAGGGGGAAGGGGGAAGCAGGGCTCGAAGAACGAGCCGAGCCGCGCAAGGACGCGGGGTAAGCAGAAAGGTTCTCCCTTTAGGACCGACTACAACAAGCTCACGACTCTAATAGAAAGAAAGGGTAAGCTCTCTGCTCTATTTGCTTGCAATGCTATGCCTATCAAAGTTGGCGAACGCTTCTGTAACCTTAGACTCGTTACGCTGTTCGACTGAACTCGTTGGCTCCACGTCCACCGAAAGTAGGTAACCTTCGTCACCGTTGGTTCCCGTAACCAAACCTTTCTTCTCTTTTTTTATTTTTAGAAAGAAGAAGGCTCCTGAATCAGCGCAGGGAAAAATCCGCAAGCAGGAGAACTGTACTAACCTGCCGCCGGTTACTTTATCAGGGCTCCGCAGGAGAAGAAAGAAGGTCCGGGTCCAATTTATAATGAAGCGAAGGTCCCCCTTACTCCCTATTCTCTCTTAAAGCTTTATAAAGCTCTAAAAAGGGTTGGTTAAGAACTATTGACTGTAAACGATAGCAGTTACAGTCACTCAATGGATATGCTCGCCTTTGGAATGAAGATGGATGAACAGGCACTTGAGCCTGGAACTGATGAAATTCGGGGAAAACATGGAACCGGTCACTATACCGGGGGGCGAGACATGACCGCGACTTAAGATTCAAGTACCGTTGAAAAGACTAAAGGAACGGGGGAATGACTACCTGTAATAAAGCACAGGCTAATACGAGCCGACCAGAAGAAGCAAGGCTTTAGATTACCAGATCCTGGACACAATCTTCCTAGAGATGGAGAGCCCCTGCCTTTTCTAGCCTCTCCTTCTTGCTTGCTTACCTAGCTCTTGTCTTAGTGACTCTTCCTCTTTTCTAGGTTTTTCTGAGTGTGAAAACGGTAGATTTTTCATTTGCCAATGAATTGGATCCGCCTCGATTCGATCAATAATGGGATTCTTGGCTAGAGAAAGGTTCTGTGACATGGACGCCCAGCCCAACTCGGTCGGTTGGCCCACCTAAGATATTCAAAAATGATCGATCGATTTGATCAAATTTGAAAAAGTCTTTCTCACTATTCAGAACAGTGGAGCTTTCGATCAAGATGTTCTCGCCTCCTCCGTTTGGGCTCTCGCTCGAATCGGAACCTTTATGGTAGGCTTTCGACTCAATCTAATAGCCTACCTATCGGGCGCCAATACAATAAAAGAGAAAGTTTGCGCATGGGCTCATTATCTGATACAGAACCGATGCGAGAGGGAGAATCAATATGGGAGAAGCGGGGATTGAGAGCTTTCAAGAACCAGTGGAAAGGAAAGACTTGTTCCCTGCATTCCTTTCTTTCCAAAGAGAGTCATTAGTGCTAGGGCATAAAAGCTTTGATTGAATGAACGCCACCTTGGTTGTATTGTTTTCAAACAAATCCAATGTTGGGCCGGTAATAGCCGAAGGCAAAAAAGGGGGAGATAGAGAAGAGGAGATTCAGAATAGTCACTCCACTCCATGGATAGTGCACACAGATTCTTCTTTCATTTGCAATTCCTTTCGGGTCGGAAACGTGGGCTGCTGGTGGGGCTGTGCCCCTTCTCCCTCTTCTTCCGCTTTACAACCGGAATAAGGAACCTTAGAATTCACCCCGATGAAAAAATGGGATTTGAGAGGCTAGCGAATCGGAATTGTATGGAATGTCCTACTCCTGCCCGAGCTTTCCGATCAACCAATCCCCTATTTCAGGGACATCTGTGTTAGGTAGGCCCAGGGATCACTGATTATTCGAATGAGCCCATCCCTCTGGCCTATCATTTATTGGTCGATCCGGCTGGCGGCTCCTGCGTCTGGGGCCCTTTATACTAGTTTGCTGCTAGGAGTCCCTCTAGTCGAATCCATAATCCATAGAAGTCCCAATAGAAGTTTACTGACATGGCTCTTCCATCGACGATCTACTGCTCCCTCTTAGTTGCAGATGCCCATGCTTTGATTCGAAAGCCCTAGCCAGTGATGAATCCCCAGGAAGAGAGGACTATTGAATTCCTCCTCCCTTCAGTCCAGTTTGAACCCGTCCCAGCAACGAACACCTTCCTACTGCAAGGCTTTGCTCTGCCCTTCCACTAGAATCCACTCCGGGTCGGAGGAGCAGCTAGTCCAACTTCTTGAGCAGCCGAGAGATTGAAGAACGAACATTTGCTTGAATTCCTTGCCTCACCCTGAGATGAGAGGGAAGGTCGATTTGACTCGAATCCTGGACCTGATCTTTAATCCTACACCGGTTAATGATGCGATGGGAGAAGTTTTTCTTTTGTCATTTTTCATCAATGCTGGCCCAGTCGTCCATGCCCAATCCCAATGGACAAACCTTAGCCCCTAGCTCTATAATCCACCCTACCCAGTCCCTGAAAGCCCTCCCGGGGGCCTAGCCCTTCGAGTCTTAAGCGGCTTTCATCGTTCCTGCGCTAATAAGACAAAGAGGGAGTCTATGCCTTGAATGAATCAGTAAAGTAACAACGGATTAGTGGAATGAGGGATCAAGAGACAGATAGGGGGAGAATGGCAATCATTGGTGGACCTTCCCTTGAATGAGTCACGGAGCTCTCAACGGAGTGGTTTAGGTTCTGGAATTCCATCTCTAGTTGGGGCTTTCGGTTCGAAGGTTATAAAATGTGGTGCGGGTTCATCTCTCTCGACCAGTTCAGGTTCAAGGGAGGGTGATCGAGGGGACCCAGACTTTAGATCTCTTCTCTATGGCGGGAGGTCTCTTTCGTATCAAGAGTGTTTTGGGGAGGCCAGGGGAGACGGATTGGATCGAGAGGCGATGCTTATACCTCTTCTTTATCGATAGGATTCCCGTCATTTGCAGTCTCCGGCGAAGGAGATAAGGGCGAGGGACCGAACATGTTCTATCCTCAACCTCCATCCGTCATTAGTAATCTCAATTCGCTTTTCCTATTCACTAGTACAATGCGCGCTACAACTAGCAGCCCCTTACTAGTAAGGGAAAAGGCTAGCGCGCAAGGGCTGATGAAAAGCCAGCAACTTGTTAGGACTAGGTTTTGGCTTGCCCCTTTCTTCTTATTAGGAAGATAGGTTTGGAACCCTATACAAGGGGCTGCTTGCTGCTCACCCCTATCTCTAAAGGGGCGCACACTCGTTACCACTAAACGACGAAGCCGGGAGCGGAAGGAGGGACTTGAACCCTCAACCTCAGCCTTGGCAAGGCTATGCTCTACCAATTAAGCTATTTCCGCCAGCTACGGTAGTGGCGAAGCACTACTGAGCAATTCACGTATCACTTGATACGGACGACTTCTGTTTTTCCGCCGGACCACAGTCTTGACCTCCGATCGAGCTACGAACACGAGTAGGTAGGCGGCTAGGGGGGCGGCAGGGCTGCGCCTTTTCAATCAATCTCCGGCCGCTCCGCTATTGGTGCGAGCTGTAAGGAGTCTTGATCTCGAGTCAAGCTGGGGCGTCATCTGTCTTTTAAGTTAAGTCATTTCCTAAGACGGCTCCTCTTATTCTTTCTACGATAATCCAAACTGCAAGCTCCACGAGTCTGCTCGGAACCAGTCGATTCCTGAGCCATTCGTTCTCCCCTCTCGGTTGGCCTTTGCCAGCCACTAGAGCAAGTAAGAGAACCTACAGTGAATGCCGCAGATTTTGACCGGATTGTACACCTTTGTGTCTGGCTATGTATATGGATGTGCATAAAGAAGGGACGGGGCATCTCTATCCTTTTTTGGGGGAAGAGAGAGGGAAGAAGCTGCAGCGGCACCTCACGAACTTCTTACTGGAGCAGTACTATAGGCTCGAGTGTTTGGATGCACGTCTTTTGTTCATATTCCTGCGCAGTTAAGAGAGAAATTGTCCCCAAGGAAACCACTTGTGTCTTTCTTGGATATGCTCAGTCCGGGTATAGACGCTATGACGTGAAATCCAAGAGACTCGATGTATCCTTGAATGTTCTCTTTAATGGGGGCGCTTCATCTTTTCCTTAACCTAATTAATAAGCCCCGGGGGAGAATGATGATGGAGATGTATTGCGGCCTTCTCCTGTTCATCAACTCTAACCGCATTCTTCTGCAGTTGATGTTACGGATCAGCCTCACGCTTCAAGCAGCTTTGCTCAGCATCTTCTGCCGATTGTCAGCCTGTTCAGCTGACCTCAGAGGATTCCAGTCACCCGGCACAGCATGTTTATTCTCGGCAGCGATGACAGTCTCTTTCCCAGGGTCAGACTACTCCATAAGATCAGCAGTCTAGCCCAGTTGCTTCCCTTTTAGGCGCTTCCTCTAGTTAAAGAGTGAATTCAGGAGTTCCAGGCAGGCGATAGGGGCTTCGGGGGGATAACATGAATCGTATAAGCCTGAACCCTATTAGTTATGTGCTTCCCCCTTCAAGAGCTGGGCTACTACCCTAATCAAGTTCTTCCTAGCGTATAGTATTGGGCAGATTGAGTCTTTCTCTAATATAGTACCTAATAGTTAGATTAAGCATTAGGCGCAACTTCGACTATAAAGCATCCCGTTAATCTCTTCTCTTTCTGTCTTCAAGCTTCAAGCTTTTGCCTAGGAGCTCGGATTCCAGTCCTATCGTTAGAAGGCAGCATAGTTGGAATTTCTTCCTGCGGCGAATAAAGGAAGAGAAAGGGCTCTCTAATGCCTTATTTGTACGATATGATGCAAGCAAGGAATCCTATTAGAGTGATGCAAGTCAGCCTATAAGATGAAACCGAAGATACTAAGCCTGGAATCAGTCGCTCTCTATGTCAATTTATCTTTAGCAAGAAGCCCTGTGAAAGCTATCAGATAATGACTTTATAGAGGTCCCTCGCTGACGCCTTCATTTTTCTTTTTTTCATCTCTTTATGATGCTATCTTCCTTTAGCCAGACTTCCCGCATTACTGTGATCAAGAGGAAGCGCTAAGGTCTATCCTTTCCTTAAGTTAAGAGTGAAGGACGGATACTGGCTCTTTAGGACTGATAGTAGCTGCTCTTCTGGTAGTATAGCTGGTAGCTCTGCTTATGCTAGCTCTCTTCTTTCTTATGAGAGAGATTCGCAATAGGGGCATTTCTCTGTAAGAAGAAGGCCTGTTACAGCTATCAGATATAGGGGATTTACTTCACCTTGAATCACTATCGAAAAATGGCTTTCTTTTCAGCCGCTTTCCTATTTCATTAAGGTAGTTTGCTTACTTAGTGCTTTCGCTAAGGTGACGACTTGAATGAAACTTTCATTGTTGATCAGAGGAAAGGGAAGACCTCGATAAGGAAGAAGAACAAGAGCTACATCGGCAGGACTCTCTGCAAGTGGAAGGTCGCGTAGGGGCTCTCGGGAAGCTCTTTCCTTTATACCAGAAGGAAGATGGTCGAGGAGATCAGTAGCTAGAAAGCTCCTTTGGGAGAGCAAGGTAGCAAAAAGTATATTACAAAGTACATCACTATTAAGTCGACTACAGTAGTCTCATGAGCATGTAACTACATCCCCAAGCTTCAAGAGGAACCAAGGAGAAGAATACTCTGTAGTAGCAGCAGCAGTGGCCGAGCATCAGTCATCAAGTGAATCAGTAGATGCCCGCGCACGTGAGCAGCAATCACTCCATTGCAGCAAGACAAAAGTAGCATATGTCACATGGTAGATCATATCCAAGCAGAGGTGCACAAGAACGAGCACAACTTCACTCAGAACTTGTGACAAAGACTTGGTGTGCATCAGAACACGACTGAAAGCCCTTGCTGCTTCTTCATTCCAGGTGAAGCTATCTTTATTCAGTAAATTGGTCAGTGGCTTGCTGATAACCCCATACCCCTTTCAAAATTTTCGGTAATAGCCTGTTAAACCCAGAAAGCCTCTCAACCCCTTGACAGTAGTGGGTTGTGGCCAGCTCAACATGCTGTCAATCTTGCTTTTATCTGCTGATACCCCTTCACTGCTCACCACATGCCCGAAATACTCTAACCTTGCCTGACCGAAAGAGCATTTCGATTTCTTCACAAACAATTTGTGTTGTTTTAAAGTTTCAAACACTATCCTCAAGTGTTGCAAGTGGCTATCTAGGCTGTCACTGTCAATCAAGATGTCATCGAAAAAAACCAGTACAAATTTCCTCATATAATCCATGAAAACCTCATTCATGAAAGCCTGAAATGAGGCTGGAGCATTAGTTAAACCAAAGGGCATAACTATGAACTCGTAATGGCCCTGGTGAGTTCGAAATGCAGTCTTGTGTATATCATCTTCAAACACCCGAATCTGATTGGTAACCACTTCTCAAATGAAGCTTCGAAAATATCCTGCTACCATGTAATTCATCAAGCAATTCCTCAATGGGGAATTTCTCTTTCATGGTGATGGCATGGAGTGCTCGATAATCCACGCAAAATCTCCAGGTATTGTCCCTTTTTTTCACCAGCAACACTGGAGAGGCATAAGAACTCACACTTGCCCTGAGAATACCACTTAACAGCATCTCCTTGACCTGTTTTTCTATCTCAGCCTTTTGGATGTGGGGGTATCTGTAGGGCCTTACACTCACAGGCTCACTACCAGGTTTTAAGGGAATGTGGTGGTCGTGATTCCTCTTAGGAGGAAAAGGTCAGGCTAGTCGCTAAAGGCTTCGGCTTTACTCAAAGAAAAGACTTGATCCAAGGAACTATACAAGTATGGTGGGAGGGCTAAAGTCTTTCACTTCACAGATCAGATAGAGATCTACTTTTTATTCCATGGCCAGCTCAAGAAAGAGGCAGGCTAGAAAGCATACGATCTGAGACTCTTACCTAAAGCCAGTAGGGTGGAAAGAGGGTCTTAGAGTGCTGGCTAGATGAGATAAAGCATATCAGTAAGCGATTGAGGGACGGCGAATGCCTACCCTCAGAATAGTATACCTTCTAGTGATTCGACCTGAAGTTACAGACTTATCTTATCTATAGAAAGAGGTTGGATTCCTTGTCCGACCATCCTATCCTCAAAGACAGCCTTCTAGCTCTTACCCTTCTGCCTTTCGAATACCCCTTCCTACTTCTTCATCCTAGCTCTCCAACTGATTGTCTTACTCCAGCTTTCATTTCAGTTACTGATTCGCCTATCCTCTCCCTTCCGGTCGAGCTAGTTTTTATTCCTCTATCTAGGCCAACATTCATTCTAAGACTTTCACCAGCAAGGGCTGAAAGAGAAGAGCAGGGGGTGGTAGGCTTAGTAGGGCTCGAACCTACAATATCACCGTTATGAGCGGTACGTTTCAACCAATTAAACTATAAGCCCCTACGGATCTCTACATGCAATTCGCTCACTTCGGGAAGAGCGAACGGAAAGAGGAGGCCTTTGCTCTATCTGCTTCTTCCTCTCCCCAGGAATGAACAATTGGAAAAAGAAAAAGATTCTATATATCTTTTTTTATAGATAGATATAGAATTCTATTTATTATATATATATAATTCTTTTAGAATATAGAAAAATGAAGTTAAGCAAGCGGCCCTTTCGCGACTAAAACTGCCGGTACGCTTTCCGGCTCGCAACCGATCAAACGGGCGGAGGCTCTCTATTTGCTTGCAATGCCGGCTCTTCGCCTTTAGTTAGAAGTAGAAGTAGAGGGCGCCGTTTGCCCCACACTTCATAAAAAGTAAAAAAGTATGGATGAAGTAAGAAAAAGTACATAAGGAATGAGAAAGGTGGATGTTCTTTAACTGTATACAGTTGTCCAACTACTTTCTTCCTCCGACTTCTTTAGCCACTTCCGGCTTCCCCACTTCCGCATCTGGGGAGAGCTTGCTTCGTGGCGGAGCATTTAGCAATGCCTGGTGAGGGCTGGCTGTCTGGGGACATTTTAAGGGCTGGGCTTGCTTCTCATGAGATTGGGTAAGGGAATCGGAAATGGGCTCATAAACCGGGCTTTTGGGCACACGGAAAAGGGGAAGTGGATGGAGGGTGCTTCTCAGCTAGAGTTGGGGGTGGGGTCGCTATAGTGGCTAGGGTGAGTCTTCCTACACGGCTGGACGCCCGGCTCTAGACGAAGCTGAGGGGGTTACCACCACATCCTCTCCCGATAGACTCGAAGCTCTTCATAGTCAGGCGTGGTAGAAAATCTTCTCTCAAAAAGAGACAGACCAGAGATGACAGAGGAAGGTATTCGGTTCAAAAAAGATACGGCAGTCAGAACAGCTTCAGTCCAAAATTGACTAAGGACAGAAGCAAGCTACAAGCATTAGCAACCGCTTTCGTTTAATCTTAAAAAAAAAAGAAGCAGCGAAGAAAACAAGACAGTAAGTTGTTGCGCTAACTCGCTAGCGCTAGCGCACTACGGCTTTTCAGCCTCCTGCAGTTCATTCCATTCCCTTCGCTACACTCGACTTAAACCACCTACGAACTCACCCATAAGGAAACTTGTCAAGTAGGTCTTTCGAGCCTTTCCTTTTTTTACAAATCCGGTAAGGTGGGGTATTATCCTTAAGTCTGCTTTATAAATCTTTAGTCGTCTTTCAGTACTGGCGAAGCTTTAGTTGAAGACCCTTCAGTGCCGTTTCGTTTGGTCCCCTGGGTACCTTCTCCGCACTTAGCTGTAAGCATTTCAAGTAGATAAAATCATAAAAGAAGAAATGGGAAGGAGTACTTACATTACGCGATGCGCTATTATTTGAATCCGAAGGTCAATCATTCCCAGTGAAGGTATGGGGGGAAAAGGAGTACGTTAGTCAAATAGAGGGCTCTCACGGGGGCGTAGTCCACGGCTTTAGCCTTAAGCTTGGGCTGTAGTTCTTGTATTGGGCGAACCAAAGCGTTAAATAGCGCCGTTTAGTGGCGTGCAGGGGGTAGTCGTCTTGTTGTGCTGGTAGGTGCGACTATGTGAGTTGACAAGAATACACTGCGGTATGTGTGAGTAAAGATTTTCCTTAGTGATCCAAAGGAGCAAGTAGAGTTACTGCAGACTGGCTTCCCCCCGTATACCCCCGCGGATGCGGATTTCCTACCATTGAAGGAAATAGATCAAACTGCTAATCCCACCCACGCGATGCCCTACCTGATCCATTTCAAATCCAGCCGGAGGTCTTCGAGCCTTGTTACGAACTAAAGTTCTAAAGCAAAGCGCCCTCCCCAGCCCAGGTCAAAGGTCTCCCCGCTCTTTTTAGGGGGTTCGTTACGGTCAGCAAATAAGCCCCGCATCGTATCGATAGCGATTCAGATCACCTCCCCAAGCCTGCCTAACCTAATTGTGTGTGAGCAATCAATCGTGACAAGTCGACCGATCCATAATGAAAGCACCTGTAGATAGAAGCCGTTTGCCGACCGGTGGACTCATCCTCAATGCCGTTTAGGCTCCCCAGTTCAGTCGGTTGTCCGCCGCTTTTCTTTCCCATGCCGGGTATGGCCTTATGGGTAGCAGCCTCCCACAGAGATGGCTTTGTGGTCACCTTCTATTCTGCTTGTTGGAAGGTTCGTCCGGGCCCGGGTCAACCCACCCTCAACTGAGAATCATGAGAAGCAGTACTGGTTGAAGGATCGGCTTTGGAACAGGCCTATGTACGGTCTCTCCACTAAGCTTTGATCTACGCGCGCTAGCTTTCTCGGCGACTAATACCCTTCCGCGGGTCTTTCGTTCATTGCCTATGGTCTCCGGTAAGTTGTCTATAGTTCACTTTCGTCTATGGCCCTGCTCTCTCTTCAACTTAGTTATTAGTACTTCGGAGTGGTGCTGACTCTCCGGCTTGGTTATTGAATGAATCTTATGCTTGTCAGGTCCACACTTGGGTCTTCTCTTGCCTATCGTCCACTTCGGTGACTCCAACCCAGAAACATGAACTTCCGGAGTCCCTATCTAATAGTTACCCCTCTCTTACTGACTAAGGCTAAGGTGGTGTCAACCAAAGGCGCAAGAAGTTCTCACATAAATAGACGTTTGAATATTAGCTCAGTAACATCATTCTCTTATGCCAGCTCTACCTCAATTCCCTTCTTAGCCTCAACAGCTAAAGCATCCCTTTCTGCAGCTCCAGGAACAGCAGAAGAATCTGGAGTTTATGATTCCGGCAGGAGAGGTTCTTTTATAGCTCAGCAGGAGTGGTTTATGCTACTATTTTCAGTTACTGAGAAACCTTTCTAGTTGAATTAAGAGGACATTCCTATACTGCAACTAAAGAAAGAAAAGCTGGTGAATGCCTGACCGGTGAAGCCTTTATCCGAGACTTATTCAGCTCCTGCTAAACCATTCGTCATCCCTCCATCTGTGAATGTCTTTCAGGCATAAGAACCTGTCGGAGGCCTCTTACAGTAGATAGTAAGGAATCAGCTATGGAATAGACTCTGGAGGGAAATCTTTGACTTGATGCCCCACCCGAGCTCTCCATACTCAATTTATCAAGGAGAGTTTTTACCAACCCTGCCATCCTAGAACGTTAGCGTACAAGAGGGGCATTTCTCAATTGAGTTTGTCACACATGGAATCTCAGATGTGGAAGTTTTCTTCCGGCTGCACTCTAGGTCTCACCTAAGATCCTTAGTCTATCCGAGGCTATCGTTAACTGGGGCACGATAGAACCAATGGTCAGTACCTCTTTACTAGGGATGGGGTTCCCGGGAGATTGCTCTGGTTCGTGCGCATTAGAAGTAGACATGAGCGGTTGTCTTAGCGCGCATCGAAGCATGAAAGACCTTGCCTTTGAGGGATTCCTTCTCGCTTGCTTGCTGTCTAAGCTCTTCGATCCTGCCCTGCTTTGATTCTTGCGCTTGCTTGTACCCCTTCTTTCTTTGGCGCTTGCCTGGATCGCTATCTTACTAGCAGTAGTGCTGTTTTCTATTTGAGCTTCTCTTTTTTCCTTTATCGAGCATAATGATTCGAATCGGTAAAATTCTTTGCCGAAAGAGTTCTCCCTTATCGGATGGCATCAGATGCCGGTTAGCGTTCTTTATGGGTATTATTCGGTGTCTGTGGCCTCTTAGCTTTGTGGGTGATATCGTATGGTTGGTATCTCACCGCATAAGTGTCAGGGATGGCGTAGTTCATTAGTGCTTTCCGAGGATGTCTGTGCGTGCTCTCCCGTCTTTAGTCTTTCTCGGCGTCAACCCCAAATACAAAAAGAATTTGAGCATTACCCGCTCTATCAGATAGGACGACCTACTCCTTAGTTGAACCAAACTTTGCCACTCACCTTCATCCGAAAGAGACCGCACGAAAGCAGTTTTTCCTAAACGGTGATACCGCCTGGTTTGAAAATTCAATCTTTTAACAGCTTGCGGGGCCTGAAGGTGATATTAATACCACTCCAGCCCCTGCACAAAGTGCTAGATCCATCGAAGTAGAGAGTCCATGGAACCACCTCTGCAAAGGCGAGGACTTCTTCATCGAGCTCGAAAAAATTCATGGTATGATCTGCCAAGAAGTCTGCAAATACCTGTCCTTTGACCGCCTTCATAGGAACGTACCGAAAAGTGAACTCGGATTGCCCTAGGATCCACTTCTCCCCTTCAACACGGGTCAGCATATACTTAATCAGGTCCGTTCGAGCAATTACCAACACTGTTGTGGAAAGGATGTAGTGTCGGAGCTTGGTTGCTGCAAAGTAGAGCAATAAGCACATCTTCTTAGGGGTATGTAAGACCCTGCTGAGATAATACACGGCCGGCTCCTACCCGATAGTTGAACTGGAATTACCTTCTCTACCCACTGGTACTACTCCTTCGGAAGGCCTGCTTTCAGCACCTATTCGATACCGGTTTCACCTTCCGTTGTTGATTCCTCTCCCGGGACTCCTACTGCGGGTTCCCCATTTATGATGGTCTTTCACCTGGAGTAAAGAATTATGGAAAGGTTTCGAGGCTTAATAGATGGTAAGCTAGAAGCATCCAAGTTAGGTGAGCTTGAAGGCATCGGTTGAAGCCCTTAGTTGCAAGGTCTTTGACTGTGCCGGATGTATAATAGATCTTATATAGTTCCGGAAAGATAGAACACACTACTGTACGCTAATAGGTGCTTCTACCTAAAAGAGTTAGTAAACTACCTCCGGTCGAAGCAACGGTTGTTGTTGGGTGGATTTGGAATGGCTATATCCTTTGCTGTTAGCAGGCAGGTTTCCATTCTTTGTTGATGAAAGTATGGCATATGATCGAATAGGTGGGCGGCCTATCTCCTTCTCCAACTACTAGAGGTGCTGTATTTATCGAATATCCGCTTGAAGTGAGAACTCCTAGCTACTGGCTATAGCTGATGAGTTGCAGCAAAGGTGGGACTGGAATGGGTTGATAGAGTGATCTGGAGCATTAGAAGATCCCCGTATGAGACTCGACGTCGATCAGCTCGATGAGGGTGCTTTCTCTCCCATAGTGTGTTCATGAATGAAGCCCTGTAAGTCTCTTGCTTAGACTTATGGTTTCTTACTGAGGAAGCCTTCTGGTTCATTCGAGTTCGATGTACCTTTTGTAGTTGGGTTCCTCCCCGTTGTCTCTCCCCCGCGCTGTGAATGAAGTGAGTAATTCGTTGGTGCTTGCCCTTCAGTAAGTAGTTCGGATGGCTGGATACATGCTACGCTCTGCCACGCTTGCCTGACCGCGAGAAGCCTTAGGGTAAAATAATCTTTAACAGCAATTTGAGAGCATCTTTGGAATTGAAAGAAGGGGCTAACCTGACTTTCACTTTCATAAAAAGATAAAACTGGACTTGCACTTTAAGAAATGGAATTGCGATGAGCCAGAAGTTAGAATATCGCCTAACCACCTGTCTCCGTCTCCCGTAGTTCCCCCCAGAAACATCCGTTTGCCTACTTCTACTCTGAGCACACAAGAAAGAGTGCCGCCCTGGGTTAGAAGAGTACGTTTTTTTCATTCGGGGTCTTACCTTGGGGATAGACGATGGACCCGCCATTCGACATGATGCAGCATTTTGAAAGAAAATTCCATCAAATCAAAGGAGTTGACATTTCTGACATCTCTTGACACCCTTACTTTTCATAGGGGCCTTGCCTCATGATTTTCTTGGCAAGCATTTGGCTGTTGACGTGTCCTCCGCACCCACTTGAATGAGCTTGTTCAATAATGTGTGCTCCTTATTTCGGAAGGGCGAGTGACCTTTTGTAAAGGACATCTCCCAAGATCACAAATCGTCGGGAAAGTTCCCTCCGGGCTCTCCTCTGACCACGAGTGGCGTACTCCGGTATGAACCCGTCTTGAGGTAATTGTAGAAAGAATAATACCATGGTTCCCATCGTCCTCGTAATCTTCCTCGTCTTGACTGGTGATAGTTCATCATGTTCCAACTCCCGATAGTCTTCATCCAAGAAGAGAAATGAGTCCCGTTCGGCGGAAGGGCTCTCTGTGGCTCGGATGTCGATGACAAGCGACTCTGTGCTTCGGTGTACTAGCATGTGTACTAGAGCGGCTGAGTATGAATTCCATAAGGGCTGGCGAGTCAGCCAAGCGATTTTCTATTCTCGGAACATGGGTGAAGGGGATCTCCCTAAAGCGCTTGATCAGGTCAATGGCAAGTTCTTGGTACGATATGAGTTGGGTCTCTTTGGTCTTCCATTCTCCTATAACTCTCTCTATAAAAAAAGCCTTTCCCCTTTTCATAATACCCACGGTAAGCATCCTGCTCTCGATCCAGAGCTACTGCTTCAACAATCAACTGAGCTTAGGAAGTCAGGTTAAGACGTCGACTTATAATTGGTCTTGCCCGAGGAGATGAAAAAGAATTAGGGCTTGCTTTCTCAATTCACATCTATGAGCGATGATTCCTCTATCTCTTGCTCGCTTCGATCGGACTCTGGCAGCTTAGGGAAGAATGATGGCTCGCTAACAAGGCCCCTAAATGACCGCTCAGAAGGCCTACCTCTTTTTTTCCCAATCTCTCACTCGCTCGTCCCTCTCTCATGAAAGATTGTCTCTCCTCTCCCGGCGGCTTTTAGTCATGTCTATAGCCAGTTGCTAAGACGATTCCCACTCAAGCATTCTCATTCAACGGTCTATCAATGCTGCCTTATTTAGTTCAAAATTCCTTTCTTTCTACTAGTTCTTACATAAGAATTTGCAGGAAGTAAACGAAGTCTTTCCTTCCGAAATCCACTCCTGAAGTCACGTCTTTCAGTACTGGGACTGAAGTCAAGTACTTTCGAGTTGCTCTTTGCCCAAAGCCCTCTTTCCGACTTAGTATAAGAACAAACTTGGACCCATTAGACGGGTTCATACCGGAGTACGCCACTGGGTAAAAGTACTAATCCGTCTATCTACTTATTGATGGTATTTCTTTTTTTTTTTTTTTAAATAAAAGATAGAATCGTTCAGTAGGCTAATCTTCAAAGTTTATCGATTGAGACAGCGGCAGGCCCAAAGAGCTCTACAGTAGTGCCTTGCGAGATCGTAGCTCGTTCACCTAAGATGGAAAAGCACTTGGTTGAAAAGACAAGTAAGCATCGGAGTAGATCCCCACTAACAAAAGACAAAGAACACCATACATTAAAACAAACTACTTTGCGTCTACAGACACTTATTTAAATCTTCTAGAAAGAGTCGACGGACTCTTCTAGTCTCCCCGGTCACCGAGGGTGGCAGCCCGCACAATGAGCTCTTTTTGTTCGGCGAGGAGGGCCCGAATCCGGTCTTCCAGACCGCGAATGCGGCCCCGGGTCAATTGCATCATATTTCCTACGACCTCCGGATCGAGAGCAGGCGGATGCTCCCAGAACAGACCGAGCATTTGCTCCTGTTGGAGCTTCTCGTTTTCTGCACGAGCTATCTCGTGCTGAATTGTTGCAAGTCTCCCGGTGATATCCATAATGTTTGTTTTTGGAATCAGTATGACTGAAAGTCTTTCTTTCTGACTTCTACCTCTCTCTTTGAAAATATAGACTGAAAAAAGCTTCTATTTATAGGCCTTGGAGGCGCCTAACTCTTTCTTATTATTAGTAAGATAAGTTGTCTTAGTTTCATAACATGTTTCAACCCCGGCTTTTCATGAATATGGAACCGGATCCACTAGATTTTAGTGTGCTGAAGAATTCTCTTCGTACTCCAATCCGTACGAAAGGCCCCCTTTCTTTTGGCGGGTATCGCCACGTGGCTTAATCCCGGATCACTCCTTCAGGAATAGGACACAATAATATAGCGCACATCAGAGAAGAGAGTACCCCCTTTATTATAAGACAGGCCCCCCGCGTCCTTTCTTAATAGATGGAGCAATCGTCACTCGACAGCTCGAAAGCGGATCAGTACAAACCCACGTGATCCGTATTCGCTTACGTACCAGGCGTGCTTCGTCGTACCCTGACTACTCCTCTTTCACTGGCTTATTTGTACCCAGCTACATGATGGCACTCCCCTCGGCCAATCCTCAATCGACAGCAACTCCGTCCTAGCGAATCCATATCACCTGGGTCTCTTTCTCTTAGGTTGGTTTCAGCAGGAAATACAAAGAAAAGTAAGTGGGTCCAGTCCACATCTTTTTTTCTTTAATAATGAACACTATAATTCGATGAATTACTCAAATGATTCGATGAATGACTCAAATGATTCCGGAAATACATCAATTTCTCCCTATAATATTGATACTTAGTATCACGATCAAGTTTACTAATTACCTTCGAAAAACATCTTTTTTTTTTCATTTTTTCCTAAACTCTTATCAAAAGGTTCGCATAAGAAATTAACATAGTTCTCGTAAGAAGTCATTATGGTTTGAATCTTTTGTTCCCACGTATCCCTATCCTTTTTCTTCTTTTTTTGTTTTTCTGGTATATTTTTATACAAGTATTTTTTCAGATCCTCCTGCTTGATTATACCTTTCCAGTTTTCTGTATCAATACCTTTTTCATCGTAAACAAATTCACCACCATCTAATCATTTTTCTTGATAATCAATCACATTGTGATAGATATACTCATTGATGATAGAAAGAGGATCCATTTTACAAAATATATTGACATAAGTATCAGGCAGTTTCTTGCTATGATCAGCTGTAGTTATAAAGTTGTCATGAACTGTGTATATGGGGGATCCCTGGTTAAGCATTTCCAAAATAACATTCATAGCAATATATGCATCCTTTTGGTGAATGAAATTGACGAAGGTAGATACTTGAGTCTTCCTTTTATCTCTAGTTTCCGAAGGGACTCTAAGAGTAACCTGACGCCTCTTCTTGTGAATTCGATCATAAACCCATACATTGATAGGGTCTTTTTTCATATAATCCTGAACAGTTGTAAAGAAATCTGTTCTATATAGAACTTGAGGTACAAAGAGGATACCTGTATATAGTAATAATAAATGGATTGATACTAAACCTATACATGTAGAAGATCTGTCTAACATAAACCCCCGCAGTGGCGAAAAAATTGTATTCTATCTAAGGAATGAAATGAATCGCCTTCAGACTAAGAGTGAGATTCTCAGTGAAAAACTCTCTCAAAGGGATAGAGAGATGATCGGCATCATTTCAGAGAAGGATAGAGAGATCTCCGAGATGAAAAGTAAGATAGATCATCTTCAAGATGAGATGAAGAAATTCACTAAGGAAACAACCAAGGTTGTTAAGAAAACCAAGGTGGTTAAGACAGATAAGAAAACCAAGAAAACCAAGGTTGTTAAGAAAACAGAGAGGAAAAACCAGACTGACAAGACGAAACCTCCGTAAAAAGTATACCAGAGAGATCCCCCTCTAACGTAAAAACTGCACTTCTTTCACAACCCAGAGAGCAGCACAGCAACGAAGTATAGTCGTAACGTAAAAGCTGCACTTGAGACGAAATCGCTTACTGGAGCGCATAAACCAATAGTTGGAGTTCTTTCGGAGGGGCGGATGAAGGCATAGTTAGAGCTTCTGAGGCACGATAGCGAGAGCTAGATTCTGTGCTATTTCAATTGGAATGGAGAATGACATCGGGATGGGCTGTGACGCTTCCTGTTGAGTACAGTACACAATTCAGACTTGAAGTTCGTTTACACAGTATGAGAAAGACAATTATAAAGAATGGGACTAAGCAACTTTTTTAGATTTCATTCTTTAATATAACATCAACATAACAATAACATTATAAAGCAATATAGGCATTTATCCCATCCATCCACCGAGAAAAACACCTGCCTTACACTAAAAGTTCACGCGCTTCTTTATTCAAAACAAAAAAACATTCTGAAATGAACCCACATATAAAAGTGGGCTGGTCTGCTCATTATTTGTGTTCGTACATTTTTTCATTATTGCAATACAAGTAAGACCTCCACTATACTAGTTATGGAGAGGATTCGCGCCGGATGGAACACGGCGCTTCGAACCATAGACTACTGTTGCTGGAATGAAACGAAGCTTTGGAACAGAATTATGCTTCTTGCTAGGCCCTGACGGCGGAACTGGCATTTTTGGGGGGAAGAAAGCGGCCCCCTTTTGCGGCAGAGTAGAAAGCTGAGCTTTCCCTCGCGTAGCTCCATTCAGAAAGAACACAAAAAGGAGAAAGAACATTATTTCGCGGATTCTTGCCATCACTGCTGGAAAACAAATTTTTCTGTAGGCATCCATCGGGTCCGAGATTTTATACTGCTGCAGAAACTGAATCGAAGGGGTTGGTTGAAAGGTAAGGATAGCGTGATTGGCCGATTGGTTAGAAGGTAAGGATAGCATGATTAACTAGTTTCGGGTCTCTTGGATCATGGGCCAGAGCTACTTGGGTTTAGCCCGCTGAACATCATTTGGATGGGCTCGGATCCTTTGCATGATTTCATATGCCTTTGACGGGCTTTTAATTTGGACAGATCTGGAGGGCCTTCTTGCATGGACTTGGGCTTGCTTTGATGATGGGCAGGCCTTTTCTTCGCATAGGCCTTCCCTATATATAGTACTGGGGCTAACGCGCTAGGTCGAGCGGTCGCCGAAGCTTGCTTGTTAGTATAAAACTAACGAAACCTCAAACCAACCAATATCAAGACTACTCGGGCATACTTAGCTTTTCCTCCTAAGATAAGAGCTTTCCACCAAGCTTGTCACTTTTATCAACCTCTTCACTAATTACCTAGTAACTTTGAAAAATGAATTTCCACTAGGGTAAAGTAAAATAAAGGGAAGATGAAAAAACTACTACCCTAGCCTAGTAAGTAGTTGTCTATTTCGCGTGCCCTTCCTGTACTGACTTATACTGACTTACTGTATACCGCTGTTAGTGGACTGACAGCGTCAGCTGGAAAGGGGCTTTTCCGGAGAAAATGAAAACTTGATTCATGTAACAGGCTTAAACGTAGTTTTATCCGTAATAAGATGCCTATTCTCTTTAGGGATAGAAAACCAATGTAGCTTAGCATACCTGGCAAGATACTTTAACCAAGGTATAGACCGGGAGTACTTACTCATAGGTTGCTTGACTTCGTGCCTATCACATCACAGCTTATACCTTTCATTTAAAGGCTCAAGCCTGGGGCGAAAGCCCGGTCTTCCTTCCCCTCCAGCATCTGCTCTCTAGTTAAGTAAGGTGAAAACATCGATTGAATTGAATTAGTAGAAAACTGCCTTAGTTAGAAGGTAAGATGATCCTAGAGGCAAAGCCTTGGATTCAATTCCAATTCTCCCCTCTGTAACTGCAGCTTCAGCAATTTCCTTAGTCAGGCCATTGACCGGGATTAGGTAGTTACAAAAGAAAAGCCCTTCCTTAGAAGTCTAAACCAAGGCATTCTGTTTCTAAT